>NW_006399927.1:1315425-1317932 GCF_000299155.1 Elephantulus edwardii
GAGAAGCCAAAGCATAAGGAAGAATTCAAGATACTAGAGAGCTGAACAGAAGATTCCAAAAGGCTGCTCGGAATGACAAAGCAAAATACTACAATGAAATTTGCGAGGAGCTAGAGTCAGAAAATCAAAAGGGCCGGACTCGCTCAGCATTTCTTAAGCTCAAGGAACTGAAGAACAGATTCTTAAAGTGCACATACTAGAGGGTATACTCTCTTCAATCCACCTCCTCTCTGCACACTGTGAAGAGTATTCTAGTACACACATCAGAAATACTCTGCTGATTGCCGGACATGTAGGTGCTTTTAGCCTGTTTGTTGAGAACACTAAGTAAACAATCACAAATACCTATAAGGAACTCAGAACAAAGTATGATGTATATGGAGAGAGCCAGCCCTGGTGGCTTAGTGGTAAGGAATTGCACTGCCAACACAATGGTACGTCGTTCAAATCCACCAGATGCTCCATGGAAGAAAAACAGGCAATCTCCTCCCATGCAATTTCCTACCTCTGAAAATTCACTAGAGGTCAACTATGGTTCAGTCACGCACATACATATACACACGGTGAAGGAATTCGATCTGCTCTTTAAGAAATGGCAAAAAACCAAGCATTTGAAAATTATTTTAGTGATGATTAATGCTATTAGATAAAATGTAGGGTTAGGATTCCACCCATAGAGATAAGAATAAAAGCCAAAAACCTATTAAAAAAATACTGGCAAGAAACAGGGGTCCAGGAATTGATGGCATACCAACTACATATTTTAACAGATACTGCCCTAAATGAGCTCACCAGGTTGTCACAAAAAAATCTGGAGGACAACTACCTGGCCAACTGCCTGAAAGAGATCAATATTTATTCCCATTCCAAAAAAAAAGAGTGATCCAACAGAGTATGGAAATGATCACACAGTATCACTAATATTGCTCGACTCCACAGTCAACAATCTTTGCACCAGCAATCAGATCCAAGCCATGGTCTTGACAATTACTTGCTATGCATCAGAGAGCTGGACAATGAATAAGGATGATGGAAGAATTGGGAGTCTTTGAGTGTTGTGCTGGAGAAGAGTATTGAACATACAATGGACTACCAAGAGATAGTTCTGTCCTAGAGAGGATGAAATCAGGCTGCTCCTTGAAAGCAAAGATTATGAAGCTTTATCTCCCATGCTTTGGGAATGTTGCCAGGAGGGACATGTAGCCTTGGAGAACATAACACTTGTGTGGAGGGACAGCACATGAAAAGAAAACCCCAGATGAGATGAGATGGACTGACTCAGAAACTTAGGTAGTGGAGGTAGGTGTGTCAGAGGCAGTGAGATTGGCTCAGAATAGGACAGGGTTCAAGCTACTGTACACAGAGTCACCATGAGATACAGGCAACTAAATGCCACATACCAAAAACAATGTGTGTGTGTGTGTAAAACAAAGAAGTCTGGCCGGAAAAGACTGAAACCAGGTTACTCCTGAAGGCAAAGATTTTGAAACTCCATCTCACATACTTTGGCAATGTTGTCAGGAAAGGCCACTCCTTGGAGAAGGACATCATGCTTGGAAGGGTCAGCACATGAAAGGAAGTCCTTGGATGAGATGGATTGACACAATGACGGTGGCAATGGGTTCAGGTGTGTTGGAGGCAATGATATTGATTCAGAATAGGTAAAGGTTCAGAGTCAAGATGAAAGGGTCGCAATGAGTCATAGCTGACTTAATCTCATGAAACAACGAGAGAGAGAGAGAGAGCGAGAGAGAGAGAGAGCAACACATAGCTGACCCTCCTGTGGGTTTTCAAAGACTGTAAATGACATGGGAGACTGTTCATCTCTCTCCCAGAGAGCAGTTGGTGGATATAAAACACCAGAGAGGTATGGCCAAAGTTTTCAGGGAATCTCTCTGTAGACTAGGCCACCAAGAGCTCCCTTCAGAGGAATACACACAGTTCACGCATGCTCACTCTCACACTCTTGCACGTGTGCACATGCTCGTGTTCTGGTACTGGAGCTCGCTCGCTCTCTTTCTTGCTCTCTCATATGTGCATATACATGTATGTTTATGTTGTTGTTGTTGTTGTTATGTGCCGTCGAGTTGCCTGCGACTCATAGCGACCATATGTACAACAGCCCTAAACCCTGTTCTATCCTGTGCCAATCTCATTGCCTCTGACACACCCATCCCGATTACCCCAGTCACTCAATCAATCCACCTCATAGACGGTCTTCCCCTCCTGCGCTGTCCCTCCACTCTGCCCAGCATGATGTCCCTATCAAAAGACCTGTCTCTCCTTACAACATGTACAAAATTGTCAGGCGAAGCCCCAGAATCCTTGCCTCCAAAGAGCAGCCTGGTTTAACCCTCTCTAGGATGAATCTATTTGTTTTATTGGCAGTCCATGGTACATTCAGTAGTCTTCTCCAGCACCACAGCTCAAAGGCATCAATTCTCCTTCTATCCTCCCTAGTCATTGTCCAACTCTCTGATGCATAACAAGTGATTGCAAAAACCATG
>NW_006399927.1:1319562-1329678 GCF_000299155.1 Elephantulus edwardii
CAACTCATCTGGTCTTCGCTCATTAGTGTTCAAGGCCTCAAATCTGTTCTTGAGATGATTCTGAAATTCAGGTGGGATGAAATTAAAGTCATAGTTTGGCTCCTGTGGATTCGGTTTAATTTTCCTCAGCTTCAGCTTGAACTTGCATATGAGTAGTTGGTGGTCTCTTCCACAATCAGCTCCTGGCCTAGTTAGTTTTCACAGCTGATATTGAGCTTCTCCAGCAGTTTTTTCCACAGATGTAATCGATCTGATTCCTATGCATACCATCAGGTGAAATCCATGTTTTAATCTACATTTATGTCTCTTAATAAACGTATTTGCAATGAATAAGTCACTGATTGTGCAAAATTCAATCATTCTCTCTACAGCTTCATTTCTGTCACCAAGTCCATGTTTTCCAACTACTGATTCTTCTTCCCTGTTCCCAACTTTTGCGTTCCAGTCGCCCATTATTATCAATACATCTTGATTGCATGTTTGATCTATCTCTGCCTGTAAGAGTTGGTAGAAATCATCTATTTCTTCTTCTTTGGCTCTGGTTGTTGGTGCATATATCTGGATGATAGTAGTGTTCACTGAACTTCCTTGTAAGTGTATGGATATAATCCTATCACTCACAATGTTGTACTTCAAGATGGACCTAGAAATTTCTTTTTTCACTAGGAAAGCAACTCCATTTTCCCTCACCTTTTCATCTCCAGAATAATATATCATATGATCATCTGACTCAAAATGCCCCATGCCAGTCCATCTCATCTCTCCAATGCCTAGTATGTCAATATTTATGCATTCCATTTCTTTCTTAACAATTTCTGCAGATACAAATATACAGAACAGTGAAAAATCAGTATCCATTAGCCAGGAGAAATAAAAATGAATGCCCATAACCCAGTCAGTGCCTGGAATAGACTGCTTTGGTTAAGATCTCAGCCCTGCCCCACAGGAGCGCATGACCTTTCTTAATCTGTAATACAAAGGTCAAAATATTATCTACGTCATAGTGTTGATATCTATACAAGGTTTAAAACACACATAAAATGTACTCAGCCACAGGTGAGTACAGCTTTTATTGTGCTGTTCAAACATCACTGCCATCTTTTTCCTAACTATACTACCATCATCTGCAAAATGGATATTAAAATACATGGCTTCCCGAACATATTTTACTCCTTTTTCCTTTTATTAATAAAGTTACCTATGGCACTAATAGGTGACCCAGTGGATAAGAAGTTGTGCATTAATTGCTCTGAGGGAGCAACATGGGAAGTTGCTTTCTGCTCAATTTACTCCATGAAAAACCTGCTAGAATGGTCAGCTATGAGTCAGTTCCAACTGGACAACAATGAGTGAGTGACCGATGGCACAGGCACTCATAAGCACTCAACAGACCCTCTGAACTCTAGTTCTTTGGATATGTGTGGTGCATTATACATATATATTCCACAGTAATATTGTGTGTGTGTGTGTGTGTGTACGTACCACAATTTATATATATTTCAAAATTTACATATATATGCCACAATTACATATAAATATTTCATGATTTTATATATATATACTTGTGGGGTTGTTTTTTTGTTTTTTTTCCTTTGGACTTTCGTTTATTATGCTAAAATAGTGGTGCTTTTAGGATTTACATTATTGTATTCTCCAATACAAAGGATGGGGTGTGTTAAAGTATACAGTACACCATTTTCATACATGTACAACACTGGTGGATGAAGAATGTCTCTTAAGCAGTAATACTGGATGTAGCCTCTGGTTTTACCAGATGCATACTCTAGGACTACTATAGAAGTAAAAATCTCTCTTGTGATACTGGAAAGTGATCAGAATGTGCAAACTGATGTAGCAGCTTTCATCCGCCTCTTAAAGGGTATCAACACAGGAAAGTCCATTTAAGATGTTGTAGGTTTAACAAAGTTGGAATGCTGGCACTGTTGAATTGGGCAACAGTTCTTCAGACCTGGCTCAGTGCTACAATGCATTCAGTATATTAAAGCAGCTGACATGATGACTTTTTGCGAGCCTTCCCAGGCACAGGAGTTTTTTCAGTTAATTTGCCGCACTAGGTCATAAAAGATCTCATTAACATTTATTTTTTTTACTTTGCAGAAGATTCTAAGAATGCACAGTTGTTCCACTGTCGTGCTAGATTCTGACCTTGCTCCTTTCCCACAACTCTTTCATCTTCTAAGTCACTCTTATTACCAACCAGAATCATTGGAACATCATCAGTGTCCTTAACTCGAAGAATCTGTTCGCTCAAGTCTTGCAAATCATTAAAAGTGGACTGTGCCGTGATGGAATAAACTAATGCAAATCCTTGCCCATTTTTCATGTACAAATCCCTCATTATTGTAAATTGTTCTGTTCCTGCAGTATCCAAGATTTCAAGCATACACTGTTGTGCATCTACTTCAACTTGCTTTCTACAAGAATCTTCTATCGTAGGATCATATTTTTCAACAAAAATTCCTTGAACAAACTGTATGGTCAGTGCAGACTTTCCAACACCTCCTGAGCCAAGAACGACTAACTTATATTCATGCATGGTGCAAACTTCTTGTTAAAACCTCTTACCTCGAGCACCACAACAAGATAAAGGAGAATAATCCAATTGAAAAATGGGCACTGGATATGAACAGCCACTTCACCAAGGAAGACATTCAGATGGCCAACAAGCACATGAAGAAATGTTCAAAATCCCTAGCCCTGAGAGAGATGCAAATCAAGACAACCATGAGATATCATCTCACTCCAGTAAGACTAGCAAAATTTAACAGAACAGCAAGCAACAAATGCTGGTGAGGCTGTGGAGAGACTGGAACCCTTATTCACTGTTGGTGGGAGTGTAAAATGGTGCAACTACTGTGGAAAGCATTGTGGCGCTTTCTCAAAAAGTTGCAAATAAAGATACCTTTGACCCAGCAATTCCACTACTGGGAATATACCCTAAAGAGACCATAAATGACATCCAAGTAGATATATGTATACCCATGTTTATCGCGTCTTTGTTTACAATAGCAAGGAGTTGGAAACAACCTAAGTGCCCTGAATCAACAAGCGAATGGCTAGAGAAGCTGTGGTATATTCGCACAATGGAATACTATGCTGCATTGAAAAACAAGGAACTCATGCAATATTATTCAAAATGGGTGACCCTGGAGGACATTATGTTGAGTCAGGTATCTCAGTCACAAAGGGACAAATGCTATATGGTGCCACTGTTGTAGAATGAGGTTGGCATTGGGATGGGGGTAAGACTGAGAAAAACTGGATGAAATATGTTTACGGCATTGAAGTCTATGGGGGAGAGAATAGTCTAAAAGTATTATATTTTAGGGCATTATTTTTATCGTAGGAGTACGCAATGAGGGTTGCAGAGTGGATTATATTTGGGGGTAGGGGGTGGGGTTTGGGGAGCTGCGGGGGGGTGGGATTGTGTACCAATGAGGGAGTTTTTCTTTTGCTTTTCAAGGAGAGGAGCAAAGGGGGGAGAAGGGTGCAACAATGAATGAATGGAATTCCAAAGTCTCTGTAGATGTTCATTGAAATGAAAAATAAACAAACTAAATTAAAAAAAAAAACAAAACCTCTTACGCTGTCTCCAGATCCTGGCAGCCAGCGTCGCCGCACGCCTCGCGTTTGCTGCCGGTCTCTGCTCCCGGCGCCACGGCGGTCCAGCCGCTGCCGCCGCTCCTACTGGTTACACGCCTGACTCTGGGGGAGGTTTGGTGGTGTCGTATATATATTTTTTATGTCCCATTGAGCCACCTGCGACTCATAGAGACCCTATGCACAATAGCTGTGAAATCTGCTCTATCCTGAGCCAATCTCACTGTCTCTGACACACTTACCTCCATTACCCTAGTTACTGTGTCAATCCATCTCAGCTGGAGTCTTCCTCTCCTGTGCTTTCCCTCCACATTTGCAAGCATGATGTCCTTCTCCAAGGACTGGTCCCTCTTTGTCACATACATAGAGTATGTAAGATGGAGCTTCAAAATCCTTCCCTCCAAAAAGCAGCCTGGTATCACCCTCTGCCAGACAGAACTGTTTGTTCTCTTGGAAGTCATGCTATGTTCAATACTGTTCTCCAGCACCACAACTCAAAGGCATAGATTCTTCTGCTATCATCCTTATTCACTGTCCAGCTGTCTCATGCATAGCAAGAAACTGTAAAGACCATTGCTTGGATCACGTGCACCTTAATCTCTAGACTAACACTGGGGGAGATCCCTGAGAACAGACTTTATAACACACACACACACACACACACACACACACACACACCCCTCCCATATTTTTTTTAGTTCAGGGGCACTGAGCATGCTAATCAAACTGTTCAAATATCACTGCCATCTTTTCCCCACCCATCCCTTCACCACTAACAGAAACTTGAGCCCCCTCAGTTCTTAAATGATATTTACTCTCCCACTAGTTTATCTACATCCACCTGTCTATGACCTCTCGTTTGGCCTTTGCAACCTTTCACCTTCCAAGATGTATTTTCTCCTGGCCATTCTGTAAAATGAACTCAGACTGAACACTTGCTATGTTCAGTCTTGCAGGTTCTATTTCACTCTCAATCAAAACTGATGCTTTTGAAAAGAAAGAGTCTTTGGGTCACTGGATTCAGTCAAATAAAAACTGGTTGCAATAATGTTTAAGAAAACTAAATTAGTAGCAATGGCCATTTCTTGTAGAGAGGGAAATACTGTTCTTAAATGCACAAAGGTGAGTGTCCAAGAAATCTGAGTTCAAGCCCCACCTCTACTTCTTAACGAGTCATGAGAGATAATTATCTGTAAGGCTGAGAGGAAAGGTAGCATTACCTTGGTTCCTGGGATAGCTGCTGATGTAAACAGGATAATACACGTGAACTACTGATCACTCAGAGAGGGTGGTACCCAGAAGCACCCATAAAGGCTAGCTACTGTTATTATGTGGCTGTTGCAGCTCTGTGTGGCTGCTGTTATTTCAGGACCTGGCTCCCCCCAAGCATGCCGTGACGCACTGCTCTACTCTCTGTGCCCTGCCTCTGCCCTTCGGAGGAATGCTCCAGCCCCAAGTACGGTAACCTGGACTATACCCAGGGCCACATCCATCAGTGCAGCTCTGCAGCCAAGTGTTCACCACCACTACAAAGTTTTCATGGAAAAGACACAGTAGGAAGACAATCAGTTTGTACCGTTTAAAAAAAAAATCCAACTTCAGCACCTTCACAGAGACAGCAAGCTCACTTATAATAGCCAGTACAAGCAGAAAGCAAAGGATCAGGTGCTGGGGGCCTACAATCCAGGTCCATCTTTGGGAATGGCTCATGAAACAAAAAGTCTTCCTTGGACCTGACACTTTCAAGAAATCACTAGAACAGTTTCTCAACTTAAAAAACAAATTTTAAAAAACCACAGGGCTGTACACAAGGTTTCTTATGGCTGTGATCCTTCACCAGGAGATACCAGACCCCCTCTTCCACAGCCCGTGTGGTAGGTTCGTCACTGCTGACTCATCATTGCTCCAAGCTAGATGCCGCCAAGGGGACTCTGTCTAATGGCAACCCTGTGTATCAGAGTGGACTGATTCACAATGTTTGTAACATTTTGGTTATGGGTTTCCTGTGAAGAAACCTTTATAGAGAAGAATCTGTCTCTAAAATTGTTGTCTGAGTTATTACCTTTAGGAGTTTTCATTCAAGAATGTGGAATTCCTAATTGCCTTTTGTTAGTTGCCAACAGTCATCTCCAGTTGATGCCACAACAGAACAGATCATCACAATCACTGGTCTGCTCTAGTCCACTGCTTTAGATCCTGTGTATTTAGAGTGCCTTCCAACCAAGGGAGCTCATCTTCCAGGATTATAGGAAATAGTACTCTCTTATACAATACCACCCATGCAGGTAGCACTGATGGCTACTAACCAAATCATCCAGGGAAAGAAAGATCTTCCCCTATGTGATGTACAGCTTTGGAAACCCACTGGAGGGCCAGCTATAAGGTGGTTAACTAAACATCAATGAGATAAGAGCCTGTGTTCCATAGGAAGCTCTGTTGACCATGCCCACTGGGAGCTACGCTACTAAACTGACAGCTACACTTTCCTGGTGCTCAAATCCCCCAGTTATCCCTTTGAAAAAAGAGAAGCCATACTTTCCTGTACAATTTATAGCATAGAAAACCCACTGGAGGCTGGGCTATGAGTCAGTTCTGACTTGACAGCAATGAGTGCGACAGAATGAGTTCTAAAGAGTCACCACTGGCAACTTTTTTTTTTCTACGTAGATCACTTGGCCTTTCTACCTGACTGTTTTAATGTAGAAGACTGTTAAAAACTGTCGATCATGGGTGACCATGTTGGTATTTGAAATGCTGGGGCATTCCAGGAACACGCAAGTCACCACAACACAACTAAGAGGCAGTCAAACTATCAAATCAAAAGTACTTTGCTCGTTCAGCTTCTCTGGCAAATGGGAAGGAAGGAGAGGAATGTGCCTGTTAGGTACAATTTTAGTTAATAATTTCCTATTTTCAAAAGTCATTATAATCTCTTATATCTGTTTTCTACATTGGGAGACTACACAAAATGTTTTCTCAAAGAATTCTGATTCACCCCTTCTACAGATCCCTCGGGGGGAAAAAATTGTTCTACAAACTTTGAAAACACTTATGTTCAATTCTGGGATTTACAGTAAGGAGGAACCAGGAGGGAGATGCTGAAAAGCATGGACTGTAACACCCACCAGGAAAGAACACCAGAGTTCATTCTGAGAAAAGCAAACAGCATGGCCTGGTCATTTGGGAAGAGTCAGTGTGGAGAACAGAGTATACTTAAAAAAACAACCCAAAAAGCTAACCTTTATCCCACTAAGACTTCTTTTTTTTTTTTTTTTTAGTTTTGTGTTTTCTTTATTTAAGTTCAGGCCTTGACTGCGATTTCCGCAGTGGGTACAGGCACTCTTTTCGCTGCTGCTTCTTGGTCTTCAGGTTCTCCTCGTGCTTATTGAGCCTTCGGCGCATGGCACGTGTTTTCTTGGGCCGCAGATTCAGGGGTTTGTACTTCTTGCCCTTATAGTATTATCTGAGGTTCTCCTTCTGAGTCTGGTTAATAACAGTGAGAACATGGGCAATGGATTTTCGGACAACTCGGATTTTGGAGAGCTTAGAAGCTGCACCGCCTGTCACTTCAGCGACAAGCAGCTGGGAAAGCTCCACCTTCAGATCTTCCAGCTGTTTTAACAGCTCCTCCTTCTTCTTTCCGCGATGGTCCAAAGGTCCCGAGCTTTGATTTTGGCCATGGCTGAGCGATAGAACCTGGCTGTCGCCTGATCCAAGCCCAAGAGAAAGAGGAGCAAAGACCTCTTGTCAACAATGTAAACATAACCCATTAAGATGAACCCTTAAAATACTTTTAACATATTTTGAGGATAATGAGAAGGAGAGACAGGAAGAAAAAAGAGAACATTAAATTAAGTTAAATCCCTATCCTTAAGCTCATATATGCCCAACTCACAGTTCTTAGATGAAGCGCAACTCAAGTTCACTGCCACTGGGTCTGTTCCTCAAGTTCACTAACATTTAGTCGGCTCTGAATCCAAGCCACCCTCCATCAGGTTTTTGGGGCTGTAAATCTCAGCAAGAAGGGACTGCTTACCTATCCAGCTGAGTTGCTGGTGGATACCAACTGCTGGAAACATGCAGCCTAGGAACCGTTACCAGAGGTCTCATTAAGTGCCCTTGAGAAGACTACAACTCAGTAACCCAGCACAAGAGATCAGAACTTCGTCCTGCCCTGTGCCCTCCTCATGAGCCCTTTGCTTGTCACTGTGTCAGTCCATTTCATTGATACTCTTCCTCTCTTTCACTGTCCCTTACTTTGTGCTGCCAACCCAAAGGCACAAGGTTCGAATTCACTGGCTGCTCCCAGAAGAAAGATGGGCAATCTCCTTCTATGCAATGTACTGCCTCCGAAAACCTGCAGGAAGGTCACTTATGAGTTGGTTCCTATTGCACGGCACACATCAACAACCAACCACCTTTCCTTTCCAAGCATGATGTCTTTTTCCAGGGCTCCTTCTGACAACATGCCCGAAGTGAACGAGGCACCATCCTTGCATTTCACCATCTATGCCTGTAAGGAGCAGTCTGGATGCACTTCCTCCAAAACAGAAGAACTCCAGAATCCAGAGAGTTGTTGTTGTTATGTGCCATCGAGTCGTTTCCGACTCATAGCGACCCTATGCACAACAGCTCTAAACCCTGCTCTATCCTGCGCCAAATGTACCGCCTCTGACACACCCATCCCGATTACCCCAGTCACAGAATCAATCCATCTCATAGAGGGTCTTCCCCTCCTGCGCCGTCCCTCCACCCTCCCAAGCATGATGTCCCTCTCCAAGGACCCGTCCCTCCTGGCAACATGTCCAAAGTATGTCAGACGAAGCCCCAGAATCCTTGCCTCCAAGGAGCAGCTTGGTTTAATCCTCTCCAAGATAAATCTGTTTGTTTTCCTGGCAGTCCATGGTACATTCAGTACCCTTCTCCAGCACCACAGCTCAAAAGCATCCACTCTCCTTCTGTCCTCCCTAGTCATTGTCCAATTCTCTGATGCATAACAAGCGATTGCAAATACCATGACCTGTATCAGGCACACCTTAGTCTCCAGAGAGACACTGTTGCTCCTGAGTACCTTTGAGAGGTCCCTAACGGCAGACTTTCCCATCGCGATACACTTTTTGATTTCCTGACTGCTGGTACCAAAAGTGTTAACTGTGGAGCCGAGCAAACTGAAGCTGTGAACACTCTCAATCTCTTCATCATCCATCCTGACGCTGCCAATTGGTCCAGTGGCGAGAATCTTTGTCTTCTTGACTTTGAGCCTTAGTCCATACTGAAGGCTGCAGTCCTTGACCCTTCACAGCAAGTGCATGAGGTCCTCCTCAGTTTCAGCAAGCAAGGTTGTGTCATCTGCATAACGGAGATTGTTAATCCGGAGAGTAGGAGTCCTAAAACTCACAAGTTTGTATTTCTAATGTGTCACTAGTTCTGACACAGATGAGCCTTTGTGTGAAACACCATTTTTAGACAAATAGAAAACAAATTCTGAGCTATTTCAAGTCACCCTTTGTCAAAGCTTTACAAATAAGTAAAGTATATGATAGCCCCTAGGGAGCAGGGAAGAAACACTTAGATTTGAGAAGTACAGCTCAACTCTGCATTTTAACAAAGGCTGCCAATGCAGATGGAAGTATGATGTGATCAAATAAAGCTCCTTCATTTTCTTTCCCACTTGTCCAATATGAACTATTAGTTAACAATAAGCAGGATTATTAGAAAGATGAGTCTACCATATTGTTTGCAATGTTATGTGGTTTAAATGAACAGAGAGGCAGGAAGCATCCAAACACAGTATAATTCCTGGCCCATGAACATCCCCATAATCCACCAGCAGAGAGCACCAGGTCTCTGCTTCCAAATGAGCATTGTCCTCACACCTGGAACACAGACTGTCTATCCACATGCATGAATCCTACTGGACTAGCACCGTAATTGTGACTGCTGCTGGAAAGGAAGGAACACGAAAGAGGTATTTTGTCCATGCACGGTCTCCTCTCTAACACCAAGCAGCATGCTGCATGTGCTCTGGATACCAGGCCAGCTGCTGTCACACTGACTCTAGTTCCCAGAGGCTGACTGGGCATCCTAAGCTTCCAATGACTAAAGGCTATTCCCTGGTCTTTCTTCCAAGATGCCTCTGAGTAGACAAGAACCACTGATCTTTTCGTTAACTGTGAGCACATTAATCACATGCACAATCTAGGTACAAGAGAGTAATGTGGAGCGAGAGCGACGCATGCCAGTGAGAGCGCCGCCGCCAGACGGGAGAACGCCGCTGCCAGACGGGGTTCCACCGCGAGAGGGGCCTGGAAGAGACCCGGGAAGAACAACAGCTAGCCACCTACCACGGAACTCCAGAGGAGCGAAGACTGTGAGACCCCAGAGGAACGAAGACTACCCCACACTGTGTGAGCCCCCTGCAACCCACACCTGTATGACCCTTAACACACAGGGTGCTGCTGCATAAACCCCCAGCAGCACCCAAGCCCCGCCCCC
>NW_006399927.1:1335898-1350429 GCF_000299155.1 Elephantulus edwardii
GGGAGGAGGGTAGAGAGAATGGTGCAGCAATGAAGGAATGAAAACCCAAAATCCCTGTAAATCTTCATTAAAACTAATAAAATTTAATAATAAAAAAAAAAGAGAGAGTAATGTGATTCACTCCCTTATGCTGAAAAAGTAATTAGCTGAGAATAATCTGCTGTAGCACTAGCAAGGTGTTCTCTGCTGATGCCTAGAGCTCTGTCTTCATCTAGAACAAGGACCAGAGCTAATTTTTCTGTTATTTTCTTGATCTTTAAAACACACTGCCAGAACATAACCCCAATCAGCATTTATCATGTGTTTCAATCAATCTCCAGGTTAGGAGCCTCTGATTTATGAACAACTGTTTGTCCTTCAACGCTATATAAATCTGCCTGCACTTTGAAACAACAGAATCCTCTTCAACTCGCAGCACATTCATCATCACAATCACCTTGACATGCTGTGCCTGCAAGTAGCAGTGTAGTGAGAAACATGTCCAACTTGCCAGCTGTAAAGTCAACAGTTCAAGTCTACTGCCACTCCACAACACAGGCCCTCTCCTCTAGTAAAATCTCATGGCTTTGGAAACCTCAGTTGCCTTGAGTCAGAACTGACTCAACAGCAGTGGGCTGCTAGACCTGTGCCTTTAAATCACTGAAAACGCTCCACGCCTCCCCTACAGTAAACTGGGGCTAAAGAAGAACTAGATGTACTTACTGTTATTTACCTACAAATCAGACTTAAAGATACACTTAAGAACAGCACAAATCAGATTGAACATTCCTAGATTTACTTAAGTAGATACCAGTACAGGAAACCCAAGGTAGATGTCAATACAAGAAACACAAAATCTATAAAAGGCCTGTTACTTTGGAAAGGATTAGTAATCCCAAGAAATAAGATGTTACTATTGCTATTAGGTGCCATCAAGTACAACTCACCCAGACCCATGAACAACAACAGATCTGCCCCCTGTGCTCCCCCACACGATCCTCATCATCGCTGACACCCTCAAGCCCAGTGCTGCAGTCACTGGGTCAATCCATCTCACTGAGGTCTTCCTCTCTTTTGTAGACCCTCCTCCAAGTTTACAAGTATAATAAGGAAATGGTCTAGAAACAAGAAAAGGCACAAGATTTTGCATGATAAATGTTGTCACATGCAAACATTCCCAAAATATGCATAATATAGATGAGAGAAGGATGCTTGGGCTTAGAAATCAGACAGTACTAGATCTGAGTCATAGGTTGCCACTTAATTAGTTTGCATGACTTTGAACAAGGCTCAAAGCCTCACTTAATATCAGTATCTTTCTCTATTAACTAGAAGAATGACAGTAACTCCCTAATGAGACTGATGGAGAGATAAAGTTAGATAATGCAGAGTTCATACCATATAATAAGCATTCAATAAATGCTAGTGATTATTCTATTACAAAGGTCAGGCATGTGGGTGTGAGGGTAATTTGAACCTAGGATCTACTGACTGAGATGATACAACACAAAAAGCTCATTCTGCAACAAAAAAGCTTGGTAGAGAAATGTGTTACATGTTGTGCTGCTAACCAAAAAGGTCAGTGCTTAGAATCCACCAGCTGCTCCAAAGAACAAGATGAAGAGTCTCTTCCCACAGACATTTACAGCCTGGGACACCCAATGAAGGACCTACATCAGGATCAATAGCAATGGGTTTCTTGTTTGCTATGATGCTACAAATCAGGGGTTCAAATAAAAATCAAAAGTGCTTGGACATTGTTGGGAGAAACCCAGTTCTACAAACACCTAAATTAGCGCAGACTACAGCTCATAGAACGCAGGGCCTTCATGCTGGAACACTTGGTGGGAGCTGCTCAGAGCACTGCCCAGTGCTAAGAATGAGCAACCCAAGACTATGGCCTGGGCTTGCTCCTTGACCTGTGTAATGGCACTCTGTCCAGAGTTTTATCTATTACAGACATTAACCCTCAAGTCACTGCATAACAAGCTTGCTAGCGTCTTTTCTAAATGAACTACTTCATGTTGTGAGGTGACATCGAGTCAACCACAACACATCGTGGCCTTTGAGCTGCAGATGTGAGTCCTGCCCTATCCTGCACCATCCTCACCATCTCTGATAAACTTGAGCTTGAGCTCAGCATTGATGTTCCAGCCACCGTGCTGATGATCTCATGGAGGGTCATCCTCTCTTTTGCTTACCCTCCACCCTTCCAAGCACTGAAATCCTTCTCCAAGGGCTGGCCTCAGGTGTCATCAATCAGATAATCTTTCCTGGATGTGTAAGAGGCAGAACTCAGTAAAAATGAAGAAAGTATAGAAAAGGTAGGCATGTTGTTACAGATCAAACCGTCTTATGTATGTTATGTATGTTGGACTCCTAACTCCCTACCCCTATAGAAAAAGGAGCTTTGGTGGTAGAGCACTCAGCTACTAATCAAAAGTCTGGCAGTAAAAATCCACCCAGCACCTCCACAGAAGGCAGACCTAGGGATCTGCTCTTGTAAAGATCACAACCTAAAAAAATCCCATCACAAAACTCTACTGTTTCACATGGAGTCACTCCAAGTGGAAATCAACTAGACTATACTTAACCACAGAATCTGTACAAACAATTCTGTTGGAAACAATTTTATTATGTTAATTAGAGCATATCTAAGGTTCAAAATCAAGAAAGGAGCACATCAGGGATGCATCCTGTCCCCATAACTTTTCAATTGGTATTCAGAACAGATCATTCAGGAAGCAGGGCTTAATGAGGAGGAGTGTGGCCTCAAGATTGGAGGAAGACTTATTAACAATCTAAGACATGCAGATGATACAAACTTGCTTGCTGAAACTGAAGATGATCTGAAACACGTTTTGCAAAATGTCAAGGACTGTAGTCTTCAATATAGACTGAAGCTTAACACCAAGAAGACAAAGATTCCCACTACTGGGCCAATTGTCAGCACCATATTATATGGAGAAGAGATTGAGGCTGTTAGCAATCACAGCTTGCTCAGGTCCACAATCAACACTCTTAACATTCGCAGTTAGGAAATCAAAAGATGAACTGCATTGGGAAAATCTACTGTCATGGACCTCTCCAGAGTGCTGAAGAGCAACAATGTCAGTCTAGATACAAAGGTGTGCCTAATTCAGGCCATGGTCTTCACAATTACTTGTTATGCTTCAGAGAGCTGGACAATGACTAAGGATGACAGAAGAAGAATAGATGCCTTCGAGTTGTGGTGCTGAAGCAGAGTCGTGAACACATTATGGACTGCCAAGGAAACAAATAGGTCTACCATGGAGAGGGTGAAACCAAGTCTCTCCTTGGAGGCTAGGATTCTGAAACTCTGCCTCACTTACTTTGGGCACATAGCCAGGTGAGATCAGTCCTTGGAGAAGGACAACAAGCTTGGAAGGGTGAACAGACAGCGCAAGAGAGGGAGACCCCAAATAAGATGGATTGACACAGTAACTGGGGTGATGAGGACTGGTGTATCAGAATTAGTGAGACAGGCTCAGGACAGGGCTCATGTTCAGAGCTGCTGTACATGGGGTCGCTATTCATTGCAGGCAACTCAACCAATAACATTCTATGACAGGTTTGGAAGCAGGAGTGACATCCACTTCCTAAACAGCATGCCTCAGGGACTCTATGAACTTTGATAAATGTCTATAGTTGTAGAAGGGCTTCTGGCCTTTTATTCATAGAGTTGCAGTGAGTCGTGTTTAACTGGAAGACAATCAACAAGTAGAGCTGGTTCTAAATCTAATCACTTCTGGGTTATAAAAAGAACAGATGAACCATAGAGAGACAGACATACTTGGGGCTGGAAGGGGCAGATACCAGATAAAGATCAACAAATAGCCATAGCGACAACAAGAGCTGAGCCTTTCCAAACATAAGGACCCTTTCCAAGGAACAGCCCCTCCTAACAACATGCCCACCATATGTGAGATGAAGCTCTGCCACTGTAGCTGAACTTTCTCCAAGATATATGTTTGTACTTTTGGCAATCCATGGGATATTTAGTACTCTTTAGAAAAGGATGGGTTTTAGAACCACTGTACACAGGGTTACTGTGACTACGGCACCTAACAACAACAAACAAACAAGTGTGGAGTTCCTACTGTAAGGACCCTGGCTTGAACTTTTACCCTCTAGAACTGTGAGAAATAAGAATCTCCTCTCTAAAGTCACCCACGGCACTGTTTCTGTTATATCAGCACTAAGAAACTAATGTACACATCAAATGCTCAGTATCATATGTGGTCCCAAAGGAAGACAGACTGGCAGGAAGCTCTACCTGGGCCAAAAGGTACAACGCCTGCTTAGGAATAGAGACCTTTTAAAAACATAAGGTCAACTCACTCTCTGCCATCAAGTCGGGTCCTAATCACTTCAACCCTCCACTTGGTTTCTGAAGCTGTAAATCACAATGAGAAGAGATTGCCCATCTTCCTTCCCAGGAGCCAATGGTAAATGCGATCCACCAGAGACAAACCACCTTTAGGTTAGCTATGCAGCTCATTATGGACTATGTCACCAGGGCTCCCATTTAAAAGCAAAGCGGCTATCTTTTCTGATTTGTCCAAGCTGTTAGCCCAAAATACATCTGTGTGTCAAAATCTACTTGGAATTTTATCAGAGTCAATGATCCTCTATTGGAAAAACGTACTTCACCCCAAAATTCTATATACATTTTAAGGGACCCAGGCAGGGATGCTTCCTAATCATGTAGCCATAAGCTTAGCTTAAAGCTCTGCTGAAGAATGAGATACAATGTAAACAAATTTTACATTCAAATCAATATAAAATAAAAAAACAGATAAATGTGTAAAAAAAAAGCTTTGCGGTAACAGACTTGAAATACTTAATTTCTTAACAAAGGACCTGACATTTTAATTTCATACAAGGCCCCGCAAATTATGCAGCTGGCTCTGTGTAAGGATAAGCCACATAATTCTGAAAGAATACAAAAGTGTCATAATTCTAGGATTCTTATTTAAGAGTAGATTTTGAGGGCCCTATTTTTAAAGGAATGTATAATTATGGATGTAAAATTAATGAACTTGGTCATATTTTTGTAAAAAATAAATATTCACCAAAAATTGACTAGATCTATCTTATCAATTAATAGTACGTGTAGTCCCAGAGTTACGACAAGTTCCATTCTACAACCCCATTGAAAAATCACTTCTCATAACCTGGGTTTGTTATAGGGTTTTTTTGTGGGTTTGTTTGGATTGCGTCTTGTGGTGGTGTTTTGGTGGTTTTTTTTAATTTTCCTGTTTCATCTGTCTTTAGGAGTTGAAAAGTCACATACAGAGATATGATGACATCACCTAATCACAACAATGGCAGTAAGTGTGGTTCCTCCTAACTCTAATAGGCCCCAAGAAGGAACCACTTGTACTATAATGATTTATGCTTCCAAATGTATCAAATGTCACACTTCTCCAAAATCACTGTTTTGTTGTTTTTGTTGTTGTTGTAATGACTCATAACAGACCCTACAGTGGATTTTCAGAGGCTGGAAACTGCAGAAGAGGAGAATGTCCATTTCCTCCAGAGGAGCAGCTTGTAGGTGCAAATTTTGTGCCTTTCGAGAATTTTGTGCCTTTTGTTACTATTGTTAGGTGCTTTCAAATATGACTCATAGCAACCCTATGAATAACAGATGTGAATGAACCCTGTCCTAATCTGTGCCATCCTCATAATGTGTCAAGGACCACAGTTTTCAATAGAGATTGAAGCTCAACATCAAGAAAACAAAGATTCTCAGCACTGGGCTAATGGAGAGCATCATGATAGATGGTGAAGAGATTGAGTTTGTTCTTGGCACCAACAGTTGGAAAATCAAAAGACAAACTGCACTGGAAAAATCTGCTGTCAGGGACCTCTCTAGAGTACTGAAGAGTAGCAATGTCAGTCCAGAGAATAGCATGAACCTGACCCATGCCATCATCTTCACAATTACTTGCTATGCATCAGAGAGACCTGGACAATGACTAAGGATGAAAGAAGAAGAATCGATGCCTTTGAGTTGTGGTTTTGGAGAAGCGTACTGAACATACTATGGACTTCCAAGAGAACAAACAGGTCTGTACTGGAGAGGGTGAAACCAGGCTGCTCTCTGGAGGCAAGGATTTTGAAGCTCTGTCTCACATACTTTGGGCATATTGCCAGGAGGGACCAGTCCCTGAAGAAGAGCATCATGCTTGGAAGGGTGGAGAGACAGCACAAAAGAGGAAAACCCTGGATGAGATGGACTGACTCAGTAACTCAAGTAATGGGAGTAGCTGTGTTGGAAAAAATTAAATTGACTCAAGATAGGGGAGGCTTCAGAGCCATTGTACTGTTGTCACTATGAGTCGCAGGTGACTTAACAGCACATAACAACATAATCCTGTTATGCACTTGAGCCTACTGCTGCAGTGACTTTGTCAATTCATCTTGCTGAAGGTCTTCCTCTCTTTCACCAACCTTCTACTTTTCCAAGCATGATGTCCCTTTCTAAGGAAAAGCCTCTTTTAACAACATGCCCAAAGTATGTGAGACTAGATTTTGCCATTCTTGCTCCAATAAGCACTCTCGCTGTACTTTTTCCAGGACATACCTGTTTGTTCTTTTGGCAGTCCATGGAATATTCAGTCCTCTTTTCAAATGCCTCAACTCAAAGATATCGATTCTTCTTCTGTCATCCTTATTCCAACTCTCTGATGCATAGCAAGTGATTGAAAAAGATTATGGCCTGATGCACACCTTAGTGCAGAATCACAGTAACTACAAAAAATTTTGTATGATGTACTTCTATTAAGTTTCAGAGTAACACAGGTAAACCACAGAATCTTGCCTATTCTCCTCACTTGTTTTTAGTGAACAGTATCACCATCATCTGGAATCTTGCCCTCAATTATAGACAGTCTCTAAATATGGCCATCAGGGAACCAGGACACCCAGTATCCATGCTGTGTGTGTGATTCCCTCCCCTTCTACAATGACTCTGAGCTGGCTGTGACTTGTGTTAACTAAGAGAAGGTGGCACATGTGAGCTGTGAATTTCTATGGCTACATTTAAGGAGACTGGGAGATTCTTCTCCCTCTAGAAACACCCTGTGTGGTGAAATCTGGGCCACCATGTGAAACACTCACTAATCTGCCCGCTGTGCCATGTGGAAAGGTCCCAAATCCAAACCATCATGCAGGAGAAGGAAGATCCAGTCACCTCAGGGCCCAAAGACTCCAGATGTCTCCATCCTGGCCATTATCCCTGCAACTACATGGGCGACCCCAAGACCAAAAGAATTGCCCACATAATGGGTTACTGCTTTAAGTCACTGAAGTCGGTATCACTGGTTGTACAAATGACTGAAAAAAAAACTCCAAAGGCACTGTCAAAAAAATAAGAGGTAGGGAACATATAGCATATAGACTAAGTTAATTCCATCTGGCACAAATCTTTATCTATAGGAGGAGATATTTAAAATGTCTGAGATCTCATGTAAAAGTCTAGACTTCTGGCTTCTGAGTGGGACAGATTATCAAATAAGTAAGGTTAGTAACCAGAGGCTGACTTAGTGATTTGCAATGAACAATTCAACACCAGTTTCACCATAATTATGATGAAACACATGGAAATAGTCACTACAGATCATTAATAAGCACAATCAGGCCCATGAGTGCCTTCCTTACCAAGACTGTACGTGAAAGAAAAGAACAGTGCTGTGGGGTTGAAGGTGAGAAGGTGAAAGCCATGCCCAACAGCAGAATCAGACAGTAAGTAAGCACAAATTGGTCTTGTTGCCTTTCTTATTAAGTGATCTGACGTTCCTTCTGAGAAACCTAAACTGGGCCACATGGTTTTCCAAACCCATATGGTTGGTAATAACCATCAAGAGCCTTGTCCAGTCTAATGCAGGTTCCATCTGACTCATCTTTCCTCAGTTTCTACATGGTCCCGATTAGTTCTTTTCACTCTTAACTATAATCCCCAAAGTGTTCAGCAGGGTACACAATACACAACTGGCCTTCGATATGTACTTACTGAGCAACTGCAGAAAGCATCGACTCCTCCTGCACCCACACATGATCAACATCCAACTCTTACTGTGGCAAACATCGTCTCCTTTCCAACCCTATAACCACTGTCTTCACGCTCTCTCTTAGCTTCTTTACTGTACAAGCCCCCAAAAGGTTCCTAGTCTACTTGTTCCTTTCTTCAGTATGCTCTCATCCAGAGATACTGGGATCATCTTCCACCCAAAGCACAGAAATAAGCCTATCACAGACTCCTCTGAAAACTATGTGGTTGATTTCCTTCATTGGGATGTTGCATATAATGTGACCTTGGGTGAAAGCTGAATGATAGGCATACAAGCTCACTCAGTATTATTTATTTTTTAAATGCATAATTTTTTCTTTACAGTTTTAGGTCTGCTGAGAAATGAAGCAAAAGGTAGAGTTCCCATACCTCCCATCCTCCCAATTTACACCATTTACAGTCACCAAGAGATGTCCATATATATTATGTAGAGAAACTGTCTTGAATTAAGATGAAAGAGGATAAATATCTGCATTTTCAAACTTCCTGATTCTCTGTCTTCAAAAAGAGTATATAAATATTTCCTCTCTCTTGTTTTAAACACAGAATAATTATATCCTGCCCTGATGCAAAAGTCACCAAAGGCTATGACCTTTCCCATCATGCACCCTCTATTTTCATTTGCACATCATTTGGTGAGCACCAAATGGAATTTTCAACATTTTCAGCAAACTCAGAAGTCTAAACCTCAGAAGAGTTTAGAGATAGGAAAGATTTGGAATAAAACCTGAGAAAATACGTCTCTCATAGGTTGAGAATTATAATGGAGGGGAAGATGTATTTAACATATTTTAGGGACAATTCAGAGTCAGGTAAATACAAGTAGTTTTGGTGCAGAAAACTAATAAATACAGTCAAATTTTTAATACACTTCCAAATTTAAATGTCAATGAGAAAATTATAGCTTTGGGCTCTCAGCCTTAAGTGAGAAAAATATATCCACTGATATATCTTATGCTTGTGATAAAACGCTACCATCTCCATCATTTCATACCTCTCCCTCCCATGCTTAAAACCTGGCTGAAATAAACTCAGCTAGCACTGACTCTTCACTTATTGATTACCACATTATTTGACATTTCACAATATTTCATATTAAATAATACTAATAAATCACCAATAGGCAATTAAGGATCCATATGCTGATGGGGTTTTTTGAATCGTGTTTTAAGTAAGAGAGCACTTTTCTCCTGAGACACAAATTATTGACCTTTCCCTTTTTAAGCCTTCTTCTCATTCTCGTATTTAACTTAAATAAAGTTAAAACAGGTCCCTCAAAAAAAGCCAGGCACCAGCATTAACCTGCATGCATGCTGTAAGGGCTCCGAAAAAAACTCCAGCTAGACCCCCAACTTAGGGGCTGCCCCACCAATGGAGTGGAACTTTACATCAAAAGTCTGCAAGAAAGTAGCAGAGGCATGCAGACAAAATACACAGTGTTCACTTTGTGGTGACAAAGTGGACCCTGAAATCCACTATTTGCCAGATAGATATTAAGCGCATAGATATGTCCATGAAAAGTAAGAACTCTAAGTGGTTCAAAGAAGGGTGTCTTCCCTGCTAGCTGCAAATCCTAACCCAGTCAGTTCTCCCAAGGGCTTCGAAATGGCACAAGCCAATCCAAAGTACTTTCACAGTGTGGAGTCAAGCAAGCTGCTGGCTGGCAGTGGCTGTGAGGGAGGAACCACCAAAACAACTTCTGAAGCCTGGGGAGCATTTGGTTTCAGATAACGCCTATTTTCAAATGGTGACCCTTTTTCCCTCTTTATATCACATATTTTTATTTTTAAAATTTTTTTAAATTGTGATTTTAACAAAAGTTTACAGAAAGGTTGGGTTTTTACTTATTCACCACTGTACATTTTCCTTCCTCCCACTCCCTTCTCCCACCTCCAGTCCACTTTGTAAAGTGCCTCTTAATCCAGATTGTCAATTATGTTGATTTCAACTCATGATGATGCCATGATGCTGAACAAAACTTCCCCAAAACAGTGTTCAACGTCGTGACTTTTCAGAATGCCAGGTGTTATCTTTCAACACAATACTGTTTGGGTTCTGATTAGCTGAGAGCCTGAACAGGGCAGCCTCACTTCTTACTAAACAACCATAAACTGCTTAAGACAGCAGTCTGGCTCAGCTATGAGATACAATTCTGTTCACAGAGATGTCCACAGGGTCTTCGCAAACAGATGTTACCCCTCTATCCTTCCCTCTTTCATAAAACAAATGTGATACCTGGAAAAGAGGTCATCCCGCAACTGAAAGGTGACAAAAATTGGAGGGGAAGCAACAATCGTGACATCACAGAGTCACTAATGCAAGGCTTGGGTGACATAAATAAATATTTGTTTATGCAACTGTTAATAGTTAACTCAGCTTCATGTTGGTGGTATAGTGAGTTAGGCATTTTACTCCTATCCAAAAGGTCAATATTTCAAACCTCCTATTACTGTGCAGAGGAAAAAAAGAGGCAGTCAGCTCCCATGAGATTTAACACTTCAAAAACGCGAACAGGAAGTCCTACTTGTCGTCTGGGGTCACTAGCAGTCGCCCTGCAATCCATCCTGTAAGACGCCAGCATCGTTATCTTCCAAAAAGCACAGTGGGACCATATATACTCTTCCCATGGTTCCCTGTCAGCCTTAAGATGATGCCTGTCCTCTATATAACAGTTTACAAAGTCCTCTATTCATCGTTGCAACCACACTAAACTGGAATCTTTCCTTCTCTTCAGGTTCTAATCTTCCAACAATGCCACCACCTCAGCAAATATGTGCACATTCCCAGAGGAGGGCCCCTCCCCCATAGTTCTGATCAAGTAACTTTATCCATCCTCATGGAACATCCCAGCATTTCCATACTGACTTGTATCTAACTCCCAGACTGAGTGCAGCCCTCTGATCTCAGGTGTTCACTGTGAGCTCCCACTTTTCTTACTGAAAGCACAGGGACTACAGGGCAGATGGCTGCCAGAGAAATCTGCCCATCCCAAGTCTCTCAGAGCTCCATATTATGTGTGCTGTTCTGCTTCCCCACCTTATTTAAAAAAAAAAAAAAAAAGGAAGTTGAACTTAAAGATGTATTGCAAAAGAACACAAAAGTTTAAATATGGATATTGTCGAAACAGTGACCCAAATGACTAACACGGAAAATGTTACACACACTGGAAAATTCAGTACATGTCTATTTCCAGTGATACAGGGGGTTTAAATTTGGAAATTAAAATAGAGTCAAATATGTATTCTGTATACATAATCCCAGTTAAGATATGAAGATAAGGATTTTATTTAAACAGAGTTTATGCCAAGGTTTTTCATGTCTTCTTTTATTTTAGAAAGTTAGTTCCTAAAGAGTCATTTTTTCATGAATAAGAAACTGACATCTAATGCAGACCCTAATGAACTCTGATCTTTTGTGATCTAAATAATTATAAATGCATGAGTATATTTACTATTTCTCAATTTTTTTAAACAGTTTTAATTATATAAATATGCCAACAATAATAGTAAATGTCAATATTACTTTCCATGGATTGGTCACATTGGTTTTCATACAGGACACATAAAATCCTTATCAGGAAAGAGGTTCTACACAATTGCAATAGAAACAAAAACAAAGATAGTGATAACAGTGGGAATTATAATAAAACGTCTTTGCTTGACTAGTTTCTTGAACATTTTTCATGGGCTAAGCACTTTATATGTACATTATCTCCTTGAATTCTTAGAAAACCTGGCCCTATAACTGAGATCACTCCTATGTCACAGAAAGAAGAAACCATAGCTCAGAGAACTTTCACGATGGCACATGTGGCATCTGATAAAGTCAGATTCTGTGCCCAGGTCATCTGCCTGCAGGATCTATATTCTTTAAATCTAAGAGTAAATATTCACATAACATTAACCACTGACAGGAGTTGTTCTATGGATCTGACAAGTACTAACTCAGTTAACACTGATAATAAACCTTCTATAGTAGGTACTATTACTATTCTCATTTGCAAATAAGGAAACTACAACATGGATAGGTCAAGTAACTTCTCACTCAGCGACCAGTAAGATCTAGGATGCAAACCCAGGCCATGAGCTTTCAAAGTCTTCATGACCACCCCATCTACTGTATTCTCTACAGGATCATACAGATCTCTGGTGGTACACTGATTAAGCATTCAGCTGCTAACCAGGAAGTCTACAATGCAAACCCACCAGTCACCTCACATGATAAAATGTAGCTTTACAGACTCGAAAACCTTATTAGGTTGGTGTGAGTTGGTATCAACCTGACAGGTGTAGAATCCTGGACATTCAGGGCAACAGGTTTAGAACACTGTGCATTATCTCACAGAACTTGGAGAAACATTACAAGACAGAGCCCCTGCCCCACAGGGTGTCCAAGCTGTGGATCTTTTTTAGGAGAAGACTGCCATCCTTCTCCCACAAGTTAGTGAGTGCCAATCATCAGCCTTCTGGTTTGCAGCCCAATACTTACTGTGCAGTGCCACCAGGGCACTGCTTAGTGGGAATCCAGGTGGCAACAGTGGGTTTTAGTTTAGTTCTGGGCACTGTTTCAAATCATTTCTACATATGATATTATGAAATTTTCTCTATGTAAGGTAGATAGAATTTTCACCTGCAATCTACAGATAAGAATTCTAGGGCTCAGGAAAGTGAATTTTGCTAGCTCTGGCCACAGAGCCAACAGGGAACATAAAGTAATAACTTCTGGGTTTCACTCCCTCAGCTCCCCAGGTTTTTTTCTGAAGCATGAATGGCTGGGAAACAGGATGTAATCAGACTTTCCATCTCCTTTAGATTTGTTCCATTGGTGTAATTTAGGGCGTGACTATTCTCTGGCACCTTGGAGCTAAGCTTCCAGAAGTCAGGCAAAGGCAGTGCTCAGAACAATGTGCGCTTTCTCCAGCATGCTGTCTGCTGGGGAAGCACATCTCCTTTACAGGCACACTTTGGGAAACTGACTTTTAAGAACAAAAATTAAATGCGCATTTGCTGTTGTTTTTCTTTTTTATGTTCAGTAGGGACTTTTCGCTCTTTCACATAAAGTGTTATGGGTGTTTCTATTCCTATGGTTGGTCAGTTCAGTCACTTATGACCCATGGTGACCCTGTGTACCACAGAATGAATGCCTGCCACCCCTGTGCCATCCTCACAATGCTCGAGCCCACTGTTAACAGGCACTGTGTCAGTCCACTCATTGAGGGTTTTCCTCTTTTGCTCTAAAACCCTCTTCAAAGTTTTGTCACACAAGTCAAGCAAAATCCTCCATAAAGGGTTTCTCCAGAGTCCAGGGACAGAAGAACAACTCTTTCTCTATTCATCCCTAATAAACGGAACAAGGGGATCCAAAATGGTCTTAAGGCTCAGTTCTAGCAACAAAATTAAAGAGTAATACTCAAACTAGAGCAAAATTCATTTATAAAAGCTAGCATGCTGACTCTACACTAATTAAAGAACAGCAACCTTTGAGGACCATGATGCTCTAACTTGTGCAGAAACAACTTTATCTCAGAAGGCCACAGAATAAATATGCTGGTGATAAACAGTGTATCTCTGTACTCTAAATAATACACAAAGTTGATAATACCTCTCTTCAGGCAGGACAGGCATTGACATTTCACATGAATAAATCTACCACCCATTTCTATCAAGATGAATCAGACTCACAACTACTCTAAGAGCACACAGCTCCATCAGGTCTCTGAGGCTATGAATGTTACCAGCAGCAGAATGCCTCACTGATCTCCTGACCAGCGTGGCTGATGGATTCAAACTGCCAACCTTTTTAGCAGCCCAACTCTTAACCCACTATGCCTTACAATCAGTTATTCATTCATTTGTTGTCTATTGCTGTCCAGCTGATTTTGATTCCTGGTAACCCTATGTGTGTCACAGTAGAGCTCAGCTCCATCCAGTGTTCAGGGCTAAGAGTCTCCTCAGGATCTCTCTTGGTAAATTTGAACTCTCAAACTTTTAGTAATCTGCACCACCCTGGACCTCTTAATGATTCCATTTAATCAGTATGTATACAGTGCCTAACCATGTCAGACTCTGAGCTAACTTTGGAAACAATGGTGGGCCACCACGGTCCTTGACCCTGCAGAAAACAACAGAATAATTAGTAAGTATGAAGGGAAAGATATACATATATACATATACATATATATATAATGTAGACAACAGTGAAGATGACTTAAAATGACCTTTAAATTGAGGCTGCAAGGTAAATGGAAAGCAGAATTTAAGATTGGAGAAGAGTATAACCACACCCAAGGGACACAAGAACTGAAAGGAGCCAGAGTCGCATGTGGACCAAGAACTCCTGCTTCTTTCTGCTTCCACCTTGGTCACTAACCCCAGATAACTCCCTTCACCTTTCTGGATTTCAGCTTTGTCCTGGGTTGTAACATTATTCTTTTTTTTTTTTTTCTATAATTATATTT
>NW_006399927.1:1351619-1369630 GCF_000299155.1 Elephantulus edwardii
TGAGCATTTCTTCATGTGTTTGTTAGCCATCTGAATGTCGTCTTCGGTGAAGTGCCTGTTCATATCCTGTGCCCATTTTTTTATTGGATTATTTACCTTTATCTTGTTGTGGTGTAACATTATTCTTAAGTGCAGTTATTTATCCCAAAAGCATTTTCTCTCGAAGAGCTGGGTGCCAAAGGGCTGGCCTGTCCAGCTCCAGTAACCATGGTGACTGCCCTAGGCAGCAAGTCTCCACTTCCCAGATCTAATGGGTCAAGCTGGGTGGGTAAGATTTGGGCAAGAAGCAATTCAGCTACTTCCAGAATCCTAAGCCTAGAATCTGTTTTAAGCAGCCAAAGAAGAGACTGGTTCAGAGAACACAGGAATAGACTGCACTATAGTAATCAAGGGCACAGCCCTACTCCTGCCAGAGTTCACACCAGAGAGATGAAGCAAGGCTGAACAACTGTTTCTCCAGAGGAAAAATGGTCAAATTACTTGTAAACACTTCTGCCTGAAATTGGTGTTGTTGTTGTTGTTAGATACTATGGGGTCAGAAACATCTCATAATTGACCCTCCAGCAAGTTTTCAGAGGCTGTGAGTGACGTGGGAGGAGACTGCCCATTTTTTCGTCCACAAAGCAGCTGGTGGATTGGAACAACGTGTGTTTGGGTTAGCAGTGCAGCTCCTCATCATCACCAGAACTCCCTCTGCCCAGGGTAGCTAAAGCAAAACCCACATCAAGTATCCACGTTGTTTCTAGCTCCCAATAACATAACAGGACAGCATAAAGCAGCTCTCTGGGGTTTCTAAGGTTGAAACCTTTAGAGTAGACTACCACATCTTCCTAGTAGGTTTGAACCACTCACCTTCTAACTAGCAATAGAAAACTTGAAAACTGTACCAATCTATAATGAGCACGAAAACATCCCAAAGTAGATGAAATATTCTGACAGAAAGGAAAAGGTCAAGATGTCAAAACACATTCTTAATTAATAAAAGAGAGTTCCCAGACTGCTTTCTAAAGGGGGTTAGCTGTAAAATCTTCTTGATGAGCTGAACAGCACGATGCAATTCTGAGGCAGAGCCGTATTTCTCAGGACTGCAGAAGAGAGGCTGCCAGGCGTTCGGCACCTCCGATCTTCTACATGGATGCTTGAAACATAATAAGGGCAAGATCCACCCAAGACTCCCTCGGCCTGCTCAATGTTTTGTCATTAGCACTGCTTTGAAAAGCAACAGTTAACCAGCACATCTCCATCCACCCAGCTCCTTGAGAGCAGTAACTATAGACTTGTTAGTGGTTCAACTCATCATCCAGTAAATCAATCTTATTTTCTACAACAGAAAAAATATTCTTAAAGTTACGTGATAAAGCTTGTAATCTACATTTACTCACACCTTTTTGTCTGCAAGTTATCTTTTTCTTTACCTTTTTTTTACTGGTTTGTTCAAAGTTTATATACACTGTGTTTCATACTACTCTTCATTCACATTGTGTTTCATACGATCTTTCTCATGCATTATGTTTTAAAAATTAATCACCATCAAACCTTGTCCTGTCTTTTTTTCCGAACATTACCCTGTCTTTTCCTCCGGATCCTTCCCCCCACACCACCATCACCAAACTGTGCAGCCCTGGGGTTTTGCCCTCCCCCTCCTTGAGTTCACATACATGTTTAAAGTTTGGAGTGGTGATAACCATATGGAAATTGACTGCCAAAACTTCACCCAGCTTAAAAGCACCAAGCTTCAGTGTAGCCCAGCACAAACTGCATCATCCAGCGACCTCTGACAAGATGATCTCCATCTTCTCAGACCCCTGGTTTACCCAGAACACAGAGACAAGCCACTGAGAATATTGTGGTCATGTTACTCCTCTGGGCGGAGGTCAGCAAGAGCCACCCTAGTTAGCAGTAAGAGGCAAACTCCTCACAAGCCCCTGTAAGATGAATCTACCTCTACCCCAACACCTTTTCCTCCCTGATCCAGGCTCCAGCCCTTTCTATTCCTCTCCCGTCTGCTCAGTGAGAATGTTGTGCTATACCTGACATAGGGGCCCTCCTCCCTCCCGGCCTATTCATTCACCTTTCCCTCCATATGCTGTGCTTTATGCCCAAATAATATCGGACTCATGCTCTAAGGTCCTTCTGGTCTTTCCCCAGGGAAGCGTTCCTTGTCAACTTCAAATTACCACTCACTCAAAACTGTCCATACTTTCTCTCTTTCTCTCTAGTGCAAAACCACTGTCAGTTACTAACCAAAAGGTTGGCAGTTGGAACCCAGCCACTCTATGGAAGAAAGATGTGGCAGTGTGCTTGCAACACAGTCTCAGAAAACCGTGCAGGCGCAGCTCTGCTCTGTCCTACACATGAACTGCTATCAATCAG
The DNA here is from genome assembly GCF_000299155.1 of Elephantulus edwardii. Classification (NCBI taxonomy): domain Eukaryota; kingdom Metazoa; phylum Chordata; class Mammalia; order Macroscelidea; family Macroscelididae; genus Elephantulus; species Elephantulus edwardii. Next base: position 1,353,993 of record NW_006399927.1, read on the forward strand.
GACAACTTGAAGGCAGTGGGTTTGGATTTTCATTTTTAGAATGTGTATCATCACTCAAACTATGATCTATGTTGTTACTGTTGTTAGGTACTGTCTAGTCAGCTCTGCCTCACAGCCCTATGTGCAACAGAATGAAACTCTGCCCAATCTTTATATAATTCAACTCTACACTCTCTGAGCCACCCAGATATAAGCCAAACAAGAAGGATTCTAACTAGTCACTGCTGTGCTCCTAGCTCTTAGCAGAATGCCTATTACACAGCAAAGGCTCCATAAACATTAGTGAATAATTGGTCATACGGACTGGGGACAGAGTCAAAAACAGCGCACATCTAGAGAATTCCAAAACTGTGAAATGTCCGATAGCATCTGGCAGGCCTGAAGAAGCAGCCTGGGTGACATCTACCATCACTATGTGCCCACTCCAAAACTGGCATTCACTGATACCCCGTCTGAACGCCAGAAAACTAAGAACAAAATGACACAAAGCCTTGTCTAAGAAATCCCTTCTGAGACTGCATGACTTTGAGTTGAAGGGTGAACCAGCACCAGTGCTGTGTTTTGTTTAGTCTTTATCGGAAACAATATGTTCTTGCATGTACAGCAGCAAGAATCACTTCTGAGCTGCTTTGCTGGATCCCTCAGTTGAAAGGACTGCATATCCCACAGGTAAGGACAGATTTCAGAAATTTCCTGGCAGAAGCCAACATCTGCCACTAAGACTACATCACTGGCACTGTTAAACTTCCATGCATCATTCGAAATATAAAGCATAAAGTTCCATTTATAACGTAATGACAGATTATATAAAGGAAGATCATTAAAAATGCCCAAAATGCAGGCAATAGGAAGCAATGGTTGATATAAAAGCTTTCTCTAATATTTGGCCCATCTATGAAGGGGAGGGAAAAGAAATATATAACATTCTGCGAGACTCAAGTTAACTAAGTACTTTACACTCCTTCATGTTTAAGAACACAATAAAGGTTTGGAGCCAGTTTACATATTACCTATCAGCACCTGAATTAGCAAAATCATCCAAAAAGAACTACCTGTCCAAACTTGAAAGCATACACTAATGCTAATACATAAAAATAAAATTCCAGGGATCACTCAACACCTTGCTAATTTCTAGTCTAATTTAGAGCTTTACAGTCCAACACACATACAATAGAAAAACAGAAGCACTTTCTTCTCTCCTCTCAGATGTCTTCCTCACGCACCAGGCAGGTTGGCCAATCCAAGGCTTTCCCCACAATCCTTATCTCTTTGCCAACAGGAACTCCTGTTACACTGCAATTCGTATCTTGGAGGAGCTAGGATGATCCCAACAATTTCCAAATTTAGGGAACTAAATGGCTTTCATCTCAGAAGGAGTAATTTCTCCGCAAAAAGCAAAAGTATTAGAAAGGAACTGATGGAAAATATCTAACCATCTACCAATCCAATTCCTAAATAACATGACTCTGGAAACTCTATGAACGCTGATAAACGTCGATAGTTACAGAAAGGCTTCAGGCCTTTTGTTCATAGGGTTGCTATGAGTCATGCTCAACTCTACAGCAATCAACAACCACCACCACCATAATGGACTCTAACATCTCAGAATTTCAAACAGCCATAACTAAATTAATGTCTACAGCAGGTGCTGTCTTCTCCAAAATCTGCCCTAGCTGCAGCAGGCACATGTATGTTGCATCCTTTCTGGAGAAACTCCTTTGCTAATGGGCATAATGCTGGTGAATCACTTGGGACCACTCAAAATCATTAAAGCTATTACCACTGACTAGGACCAAGTCTAATATGCAAATGTCACCTCAACAGGAAATGAGTTAAGCCAGCTTTCCAAATCATGTAAGCAAATACTCCAAGTCAGAGTGCCTCCTCACACCTTATGGAATTCTGTTGCTCATTTTCCAAATCAAAGATGACTAAAAATGCTCATTTTGGAATAAAAGACCTATATTTAAATGGAAAGTATTTCAATTGGTTTTAAGTGACCAACTGAAAGAATCTCTACGTGTTCTCCAAGTCTCTGTGGTCCAAACACAGCAACGGCAGGTGCATGATAAATATTTAGGAAATAAATGTGGAGCGAATCCAGATCCACCTACATAAATCCCAGGTTCCTGACCTGGAAATTCTTGACTATAAACATTAACAAAAGAGAGAAGAGGCTGTGGTTAGACACAGAACTGTATATAATTCTGACATTTTTAAATACATTCATTTCACAATGTCTCCTCCAGATCTTTGCTAATTCTAAACGTAAGTCTAGAACATTTCATTTCCTAAATGAAATCATTCTCATCTTTGCATAGCACTTTCAAACAGTGCCTGCAAGGAACCTGTTCCTGACTGGAAGCGTTTCTAGTTCTATCCCACCTGCTCCAGATTCAATCATGTTCACTCACCTTGAGACTTGGCCCTACTTGCCTTAGATTGGAATCATTTATTCTGCCTTTCCTCATAATTGCGTCTTGCTTTCCTCCTCCATTAAACTATAAGCATTTTAAATGAATACTTTAAATTCATTACTGACCCATACATTTTATATATTAATAAAAAATACTCAAGAAATACTGGCTGATTAACAAATGCTGTTGGCAAAATTGGAAAAATATCTGCAAAAGACTCAAGCAAGACCCACACCTCACTCCATACACAAAAACCAACTCAAGGTGGATCATGGACCTAGGACTAAAACCAAGGACTATAAAATTCATTACAGAAAAGCTAGGAACAACACTAGAAGTCCTAATCCACAACATAAACAGTCTTCCCAGTATCCTGGAAAACCTACAACCAGGAGAAGATAACGTAGATGAATGGGATCTTCTAAGACTCAAATCCCTATGCACATCCAAAAACTTCTCCAATAGGGTAAAAAGGGAAGCCACTGACTGGGAAAAAGTATTCGGTAATAACATATCAGATAAGGGACTTATATCCAGAATTTATGAAATACTTGAGCACCACAACAAGATGAAGGTAAATAATCCAATAGAAAAATGGGCACAGGATATGAACAGGCACTTCACTGAAGACGACATTCAGATGGCTAACAAGCACATGAAGAAATGCTCAAAATCCCTAGCCCTAAGAGAGATGCAAATTAAAACAACTATGAGATATCATCTCACCCCAGTCAAAATAGCAAAATTTAACAGAACAGCAAGCAACAAATGCTGGCGAGGTTGTAGAGAAACTGGAACCCTGATTCACTGTTGGTGGGAGTGTAAAATGGTGCAACCCCTGTGGAAAGCAGTATGGCGCTTTCTCAAAAAGTTGCAAACAGAGATACCATTTGACCCAGCAATTCCACTACTGGGAATATACCCTGAAGAGACCATAGCTGACATCCAAGCAGATATATGCACACCCATGTTTATTGCAGCTTTGTTCACAATAGCAAGGATTTGGAAACGACCTAAGTGCCCATCAACAAACGAATGGCTAGAGAAGCTGTGGTATATTCCCACAATGGAATACTATGCTGCATTGAAAAACAAGGAACTCATGCAATCAATATCATTCAAAATGGGTGACCCGGGAGGACATTATGCTGAGTGAAATATCCCAGTCACAAAAGGACAAATATTACATGATGCCACTGTTGTAGAATGGGACTAACCTTGGGGTTGGGGAGAGACTGAGTAAGATGGCTTCAATAATGTACACTGCACTGAAACAGAGGAGGGAGAAAACTGTTTAAAAGAGATATGTGACTAGGTATTTCTGTCATCACAGGAGTCTAGAGCGATGGTTACATGGTGGAGGGGACCTGGGGGAGGGTTTGTAAAACAATGAAAGAATCTTTTCTTTTACTTTTCCATAATTTTTGACTCATGTACTTATAACGTGTTAAATTTGTATCTTCTAGGTTGCAACACCCCCATGATACATCTTCAAGGATATGAACATGTACGGCTAAGCACAATTAATAACAGTGCATCTAAATTCCAAAATCAATCTCCATAATAGTCTATGTGTTTCCTACTGCCAACGGGGCCCTTTAGAGTAGTGAGAGAAGATCTTCAGCCTGAAACCCACAGCGTCCCTTTTCAGCAGGAAGTAGCTAAGACAATACGCCATCCCCTTTTCCTTATGAATCAGGGTGTAGTCTCTCTCAGGGAGGAGTGATAGGGAATGGCAAAGGACACACTGACAAAGGAGATTAATCAGAACTGACTTTGACAAGCACTGTGGCAATTGGACAATTAAAATAGACATTCGGATGGCGGACGAAGAAGAACAAACTGGGGAGGAGGGTAGAGAGAATGGTGCAGCAATGAAGGAATGAAAACCCAAAATCCCTGTAAATGTTCATTAAAACTAATAAAATGTAATAACAATTAAAAAAAAAGAAAAGAAATACTGGCTTAATTGAAAATATTGCTTAAATTTAATTCTCTCAAAAAGGTCCAAATAGTGTAGCACCTTAAGAATCTACTTAAAAGTTAAATTAAATGATAAGTACAGTGAAATCACTCCAAGTTATTAACCTAACTACTGAGCATGTTTATTTTCTTACTTGGAAACAGGCTAACCACAGGGAACAATCTACCCTGGATGGGCGTCTCTAAAAGTAATGAGGTAACTCATTTCCTTCAACAATGATGAGGTTTTCAGCATTCTATGGAATGCATACAAAACCATTGATGTGGCGTCATTAATAGTTCCCTTTGAACAGAAACAACACTGAAATATTTCAGAATTTCAACCTACTTCATCACAGTCTATACTTCTTGTTGTCAGGCACCATCGAGTCAAGTACGACTCAGAGTCACAGTACAAACAACAGATCTGAACCTTGTCCTGTCCTGTGCTATCCTCACCATCTCTGATACATTTCAGCCCACTGCTGCAGTCACTGTGGCAATCCATCTTGCTGGGGATCTTCCTCTCTTTCACTGACCCTCCACCTTCTCAAGTAAGACATTCCTTTCCAAAGAACAGCCTCTCCTAGTAACATGTCCAAAGTGTGAGAGATGAAGCTTGATACCAGCAGCCAATGAGACATATTGCTTTAGGAAAGGCTGCTGCCAGGAGCCTCCTCAAAATACTACAGAGCAATGATGTCAGATTAAGATGTGCTTGATTCAGGCCAGGGTCTTTTCAATCACTTGCTATTCATCTGAAAGCTGGACAGAAGAAAAACTGATGCCTTTGAGTTTTGGTGTTGGAGTGGAGTACTGACTATCCCATGATCTGCCAAAAGAACAAACAGGCATCTCTTGGAAAATGTGCAGCCAGAGTGCTCCTCTGAGGCAGGATGGCACAGCTCTGTCTCTCATGTACACTTAGGTATCAAGGAAATCTCAGTGTGGTGGTCCCACTGCTTACATTACTATAATGAGTTAGAAGACAGATTTACTAGCAATACTAAGAAATATTCCTTCAAATTTGTGGAATTATCACAATACCCATGTTCTAAGTATTTAAATAAGTATTCATCTCTCTCTAAGTAAAAAATGAGAGAAAGTAAAAGGAGAGCTTTACAGACTAAGGATTCTAAAGTCAGCAAAAAAAAATTTTTAATAAATCAAAAATTCATATTCAATTTTCATTTCAGACAACTAAATACTATAGTATGATAGGATAACTTATACTAAATGTTTCCCTTTGTTTATTTTATGTTGAAATTTAAATGGCCAGCACTTTATATGACAACCATACCTCAATAATGGAAATTTCATTATTTGAGTCTTCGCTTGGAAAAAAAGAAATTAAAATAGCAAAATTAACTTTCTGAAGAATCCAGTAAGTAATTAAATAGCTTTGCTGATCATTTTAGAAAGCTCAGGATGATGATGGTAGGAAAAAATAGTGAGGGTCTGTACCATGTGCCAAGTTTTGTGCCAAACCTATTATGTACATTGTTGTTGTTACTGTTGGAATGTGCCATCAAGTTGCCTAAACTCACAGCGACCCTGTGTATAACAGCTCTGAAGGCTGCCCTATTCCACACCAGTCCCACTGACTCCAACATACTTACTCCCATTGCCCCAATTACCATATCAATCCATTTCATCTGGGGTCTTCCTCTTATCTACATTATCTCACTTAATTCTTACCACAGTATTTAAAAGGAGGAGTTATCATTATCATGATTTTACAGATAATAACACCAAGAAACAAAGAAAGCAGGTTGCCCAATGTCATGAAGGTTCAGAGTAGAGACTCCAATCCAGAGAAGAGATTTAAGAAAAACACTTACATACGCAACCACCACCTCATTTCACACATGAAGAAAAGGAACTCTACTAATTAGCAGGGCTCAGATTTAAACCTAATGTAGTCTCACTCTCCAGCATCTTAGCCCCCAAAACACACCACCTTCTCAAATCACAAACAATGGGTAAGTACCTTGCCACTCTAGTAATTTAGACATCTTTATCTTCAAAAGAAGTGTTTGAATCTGCAATGACTCCCACAGAATTTCTGGATGGATGGATGGACGGACGGACAGACAGACAGCTAGATAACAGACAATTTTTATTTCGGAGGACAATTTGTTGTTAACATTTCTACACATTTCAAGAATATCTCTTGAAAATAAACCACTTATCTCTGGTCTAGTTGTCTTCCTGCCATAAGATAAATTTCTGCAACAACAACAACATGTAGACATGGGTCCAAACACTGCAAAAACACGCAACACAGACACGAAGGCCACATTGAAGCAGACTCCAAAACCCAGCCTCTACAGCCAACGTGTGGAAGGACCAGGGAGCCAAGATTTTATGTTTGGCTATGAAGCTATTAAATAGTCAGGATTATTTCACTTCAAATATCACAGTCTAGAAAATTATACAAGATACTCAAACTCTGCAGCAGATGTACTGGATGGATGAGTATCCTCACATGTCATATTAGATAGGTTTCTACCTCAAAAATAAAGACAGTTTTCTATACTATGTGAATGTGGGACTCTGTGTGTGTCTCCACATCCACTCACAAAAGGCAAAAGTGGGCCTTGAGGCCTTTCTGCTTATATGAGTGAACTCCCCAAAGGTCCAAGAAGGAGCAGAAAGCAAGGTCAAACTTTAAGCTGCAGGTCAGCTGGAGGACGAGAAAAGAATCTATTTGGAGAAAAAGGCATTTAGAGTGTTGCTGACCAGTTTTATAAAGAGGACAGACTAATCAAAGCCTCCCATCAGAGCAGAACCTTTTGAGAAAACCAAGTCTATTTTCACCATTGTTTCTCCCAGACACTTGGTACCCAACTATGTAGGGAATGAATGAACAACCATCACTGTAGTGTAAGTGGCGAGCAAGCTTTCGCCCTACGTACCCTTGAAAACTAGGATCAAGGTTTCCCCGCTCTTAAAATCACAACATAGATTCACGGCTGAACTGTACATACACATCACCATCTTTCACGAAGACTGTTCAGCTCCAACTATCCTTACCTGACTTTCATGACCCCACACTTGGCACTTTCCAGCCCATTCTATACTCGGTCACCAGAGTGCAAATCATCTGTCAAAGCCATATACGTTCCCTAGCTCTCCAGCTCACCACTTCCACTACCCCAGCAGCACACACTGCTGTGCCCCATGACTCCTTTCTGTCTGTAATGCTACCTTTTACATGCCTACAAGTCATTTTTGGATAATAAGCTCCAACTTTATTTCTTCCCTGAGACTACTCCACCATCTCTACTCAGCAGAACTGATCCCTTCAACTTCTGTGCTCCAAAGGTGCAGTTACACTCCCGTCACCATATTTATGTTGCTCTGGGCCCTGAGAAGTCAGATGATGCCTACTTACTATTGATAATTTTTGTTACCAGATATCATCAAGTCACTTCCCCCTGACAACAACTCCAAGTGTGCAGGTCAGAATCGTACCATGGGCATCCACAGTGCTGTGATTTTTTTAGAAGCAGTTCACTATGCCTGTCTCCTTAAGCACCTCTAGGTGGGTTTGAACTGCAATATTTTAGCTAATTGTCAAGCACTCAACCATTTTTACTACCTAGAGACTCCTAACTGTGTTTACTGTTGTTTGTTATGTGCTATCAAGTTGGAATCAATTCCTACCTGATCTCCAGGGAGTTTTCCGAGGTTCCAAATCACAAAAGATGAGTCTGCCTCTCTTTCTCCAGAGGAGCAGCTGCTTAAAAACCAAAATGACTTCAAATGAGAAAACTGTAATAAGGGAGTAAGAGACTTCAAAAGGAAAGTTTTGTGTTTGCAAGACAACAAGAAAATATGTGAGCTGTGAAGTCCTGATGGATTGAATTCAAAAGAAGTCTAACGTGCTTTCTGAGCCTCTGGGAAAGAGGGGGCAAACCATCTGGAACATCCTGTGATACAGCAGAGGGCTGGGGCAGCAGAGTACCTCACTTGTTTTGTTAGCTCTGATAGAGACAGCCTGCAACTCACCACAGAATGAGGCCTTGCTGTGTCCTGCACAACCCTTAGGCTCAGTTCCTGCTCACACCTCTGTGACCCAAAAGCTTTCCATCAGTTATTCAGGGAAGGAGATCAAGTCCTTTTCTTCCCTGTCCATCTTGGTCTGAAATCTCTGCTGCCTGTTCAGCAACACCCAAGACTTCACAATGACAGGCATATGATTTGCAATGATCAGAAACTTCCATGTCTTCCACAACACAGTGAGGATTCTACCTCTGAACTACCATCACCCCATAAGACCACAGTCACCTCGGTTTAGCCCAGTTTATCAGGCTAAACATAAGAGACAGACTCATAAATGAGTACCTCAGGGTCACAAAATTAGTTAGCAGGACAGCTGGGTCCGAACTATGCCTCTTAGTATATTGATTCATTTGGTACTGGTTAAGTAACTGCCAAATCTGACACGGTATTATCTACTGGGATAAATGATGAGAAAAACAGTGATGGCTCTACGTCTTATGAAAAGTATGGTTGATTAGAAGTTCCTACTCAAACTCAAATGCATTGGCATTCAACAGGAACCAACTGACAGCTGACCCTTCCACAAGTTTTCACAGGCTGTAACCTGCACAGGAAGTACAGTTCAGCTTTCTCTTGCCACTGGTAGATTCGAACTGCTAGAGAGAGATAAGGTTTTGGGTTAGTACTGAAACTCCCTACAGACGACACCACCACAGCTCTCCTAAAGCCCCAAATTAAGTTTCTAATTTTCACATCTCCACAGCTATTAAATTCTCATTTTCTTTTATTTAGCAAAACTGCCACTAGAAAATAAAAAAAGGCCCTATTTCAATGAAACCACCTCAAACCAAAAGAACCCAAATAGTTTCTAACCATTCTTTTATTCCCTTTCTACTCATTCAAACTTTTTAAAAGGTCCACTAAGCCTAAAACTCCATGGTGACATTATAAATTCTTTTTCAGACAGCTACACCATTGTGAAATCTCAACAAAGAAATTACTAACACAGTGCTAGAATTACAGATTCCATAGTGCAAGTTTTGCAGAGGGTAAACAACCACAATCTAGGCTCACAAACTCAATCCAGTGCTAACCAGTCCTTACAGTAAGGAAATTTTTTTTTTTATTCCTGATCTAAACATCACCACTAAAAGTTAAACCAAGTCTACTCTGTCACCAAAGACAACAGTAAAGAATCAGTCACTATCTTATGTCAAAGATTCTTGTACATGTAACTCCAGTCTAACAGTATTCTAGTTTGTCTTGTTTTTTTCTCATTTTAAATGAGGAATATGAACCAGTGGGAAAATTATCCTAAAAGGGAGACTAGACTTTCTGAAATCTAAAATCAATTAATCATCCCAGACTTATAAAAGAATAGTAACAGATCCAAGGTGGAAATAGTCATGAAAATATTACCTATCATTTTTATGCCATTTTATGGCCCAGGACAGAAGAGTGTTCTGACCTATGGAAATAGTACCTGTCACTTTTATACCACTTTATGGAGCAGTACAGGACAGTGTTCTGATCTGTTGTACACAGGGTCACTATGAGTTGACTAGATGGCTCATAACAAACACAGTTTTTACTAAAAAGTTATCATTTTTACTCAGGAGTAAACATTTGATTTTTCAGATTCATGTTGGTTTGCAGAATCCAAAGGTACCCAACAGCAGTTACTTCCAAAAAGGAAAAAAGACACATTCTGGTCTTATTCTAAACAGGACACCAGAAAACAAAACTGATACTGTGAACAAACAATTCTTAGCTAAAACTCTTTGAAATAATCCAAATGGTTTTCATTCCAGAGAAAATATTAAGTCAGCAGTTTGCATACGGCTGCCTTTTCTAAATACACAAAATAAGCAAAAACACCACCAGAGGAAAGTGCAAATGCTGAACCCTTTCTATTTCTGTTTCAGCGGGGCTGCAATTCAATCAATACTGCCATGCAGTACTCAGCCCCCAACCCTTCTGCACACTTTCAGGTAGCCCACGTGCCTCTCCAAGAAACCCACAGAATTCCCTGGGCAAGGTTCGTGACCTGCCACACAAACCATGAAGCAAGTGACAAGAAAGCCTAGAATTTAGGGCTCCAGCTGCTGGAACAAGGAATGGAAACCATAAAATAAATTTTGAGGATGTCAAGCAATTAAAACTGTCACAAATAACTCCGACTCTAAATCATAAAACAATAGAGGATCCAGCTAAAGATTGCTTAAGAACCAAATAGCTTTGGAATAAAAATAAATGAATCAGAACCTTTCACCTAATACCAGTAACAACCACGAGTTTGGCAAAAGACTTGGTTGACTAAAAATATTCTATATAAGGAAAGTTACTTAAGGGAAGTATTCAAATCCTACACTTAGGGCAAAAGACTGTCCCACAGGACACAGTCATGAGAGGGGTCTGGCGAGGGTTATTAAAGGGCATCGTGCATACTAAGTTATTTTTTAAGAAAAAGAGAAAAAAGAAAGAGTGCTTGAACTTCAGAGAAAACATTCCCAAATTGCCATCCTCCTACTGGACTTAAAAAGACAGTCATTAGTCAAGAAAACAGTCAAATGAGGAAGTGGCATTCTTTTACATTTTCTGTTAATCCCCACCAGCTGTAATTTAAGAAATCTAGTGACATCAGCATTTCTATCTGAGCCCACAAGAATGACAGCACTGTGCCTGCAGAAGGACCTGAGATGGAGAAGAAATCTGAGGGCAAAGAGAAAACGCATTTGAAAATTCTGATGATGAATTCACTTCCCAGGCAATCAGATCACCAGTTTCAAGCACACAGCACCACCAAAAATAACATAAGAAGTAGAAAAGGAAGAATAAGGACTTCAAACATAATCAAATGATCTAGGAGAACTTCTGGTGTTGAGGGGATATTCAACAAAACAAGTGAACTGAACAGTTCTAATACACATAAAGCTAGACATTTATGAACAAAAGCAAGCAGCATAGGCTCAGAAACTCAACCATCTTTAAAATGGTCATCTTTCCAAAGACATCTACGGGCATAAATTCATGGACTGAGTTCCTTTGGTTATACCTATACTACCTTCTTGAAACTGGCAAAGATAGCACATGGGAAAACCTCTGATGTCACTTCCAGGTGTTCCATGTGAGTTCAGACATGGGCTGGGAAAAAGGCTAAGTGTCTCGCAAAATGCCAACCAGGATCTGAGTGCCCAAGGGAGGAACACATCATATCAACCTGATTGACCCCACAACCTATAAAAGAGAGCTTAAAACACTCACCAGGGCCACCACAGGCCTTTGGGGGAACATTGAGTCCCCTGAACAGCCTCAGAAAAGAGATTATGCTGAAGAAGAGAGGGCAGTTGCTGTGCCCCACGCTTGCAACTTCTCTCAACAGAAGGAAGGTTGAATTAGAGTGATAATTAATAGGATCCTTGGCAGCAGGAGCCTGCTTCTTTAGCTAACCACTAATTGCTGCCTACTTAAAATGACAGGGAATTCAGCCAGGAAGGAGGAGGCACTAAGGACGGGAATCATAAAAGGTAAAGTAGACTTCACATCAACAGGTTATTTGGCTCCAGTTTTTATCTACAGATTCAGCTGATAGCAAATAAATTCAACACCTCACACCAAAGATCTACCCACTTATCAATAATCCTTCTAGAAACCATCACAAACACAAGAAAAACCTGGCTCCTGTCTACACCTGCCAACCTTCATGATGTCTTTAACTCCTAACCTGATCACCAAAAGATGTATTTCTAAAGATTATGAAAAAGATATCATATTGGAAAATATAATTACTCCCCCAAGTGATGCACTCCTGGATTCCCTTAGAAAATAGCTAGACTTTTGAGAAGTTTTAAACAGCAGCAATAAGGCAAAGTTATGTCATCTACTATGATATTAAAAGTTATTTCCTTGTTTGCACCTGCTCTGGGGGTGAAGGGAAAGCATTTCGCTTATAAATTGTTTTCCAAAAGGCCTTAAGATATCTGGCAAGGTTAAGAAAAAAGGCAAACAGTGTATCCAGTTTAAGCCTCCAACCACTAAAATAAAACTAAATTAAACTAATTTCCCAAATCATGTAAACCATTGTCCCCAAAGACCACTCAGCATAAGCCAGCCAATGTACCTCTGACATGTTCAGGTGCCCAGAGACATGGAGAGAGGAGGACTCATCTTCTAGCAAAGAGTGATGTCTGTGGAGATAAACCAGGGCAGCCAGCACATAGCCTGACAATGACTGATGCTGACCAAAACGCTCCATAAAATCAGCTCCACAGGTAAAGACCTACTTTGTTTGCTCAATAAAGCCCTGGCTCGTACAGGTAGAGTTGCAAAGGATGCCCTGATGGTCACCCAAGAAGAGATCATGCCACACGGCTAAGGCTTTCCAGCCCAGGAGCCTCTATCAACAATACCACATTCCTTTTTTTTTTTTTCTTTTATACTGCTTTACTTACAAAGTTCATACACATTGTTTTTCACGCAGGATCTTTCCCCGTTCCTTTATGCACCCCACATGCACACAACAAATTGTGTGACTCTATGATTAACCACCCCCTCACCCCATCCATCCTCACTCGACTGTTCCCCCCTCCCCTTCTTGGATCCTTCATACTCGTTCTACAATAATGGTCTTATACAATATTTGTCCTTATGAGACTGAGTTAATTCATTTAGCATAATGGTCTCCAGTCCCTCTCCAATTAGGTAGTAATTTACAAAAGCTTTGCTCCTTTGCGCTGCATAGTATTCCATCTTATGAATGTACCATAATTTCCCAATCCATTCCACATTTCTTGAGGGAGTTAAAGCCACATGTTATATGATAAATTCGGAAAAAAACTGAAAATGTAGATTGCTCCTATCTTCCTTGGTTGGGGAATCTGAATGGCTTCTACCCTCCATGGTATGGCTTCTATCTTTCTTGGTTTGCTGAAGAACTGAGTGCTAGGTTTTGGTTTTGCTACTAGTGGTGTTCTTTCTCTTGTCCCAGTCTTAACAGGTAAAAACATTTTCACATTCATTTTGTAAGTCTCTAATCACCGATGGAACTCACCATTAAGTATATGGCTCACTATTAAAGCCATGAACTGGGATTTTTATAATATCTTCCTCTCTATTAGATCATTATACCCTTTTATTGAAAATATTTAACTCAGTATTTTGCAATGACTAATGCTCTTAACACCCACGTTAGGCAGAATTTATGTTCATTACACAACGTCATGATGTTTCAAGACCTCTGGCATGTCAAAAATAAACAGTCCTGAATGGAAGAGACTGGTTTCAAGTTTATAAAGAAACACAAGAAAATCAATTAACAAGTCAGGTTTGGAAAAAAAGAGTGAAAAACATGAAGATCTTATAAGCTACATGTTCAGTGATAGGGTAAAAGGATAGATATGTACACAGGACTTACAGAGATCATAAATTAGCAACTGTCAGAAAACAAACCCACCAAGCTGATCCAGCCTGGAAGCAACCCTTCATCAGAGGATATGAATCTTTATGAGAGGAAACTGTCCATTAAGGACCACTGCACTAGAATGGGTCAAAGGAATGATAGTCTAAAAGGAATGGGCAATCGGAAACCATGTGTTTGACAATGAATAATCTTACAAGGGGACCTGGGGAGGAGAGGGAAGGAAAGTCTGAATGAATGAACAAATATTTTAAAAAGCCAACTCCCAGTAGAGTCTAACTATCAGGGGAACAATGAAAACCTACAAATTACATACCATGCCCTGGTGAATTACTAACTATCCCTTAAGGGTAAATCTCCCACCACTCCTTTTGCCACCTTTACTGGAGACCTTACTGTCTGTCTCTCTTCCTTACTCAGGAATGGCTTTAGAAACAAAGAACTGTATAGCCAAGCAAATAGATCTATTTATCTTGGATTTGGACTTCAACCACACCCGGCGTCTCATCTTCACTCCACCAGAAATCTAGTTCTCGTTCCTCTCCAAAATCAACAAGAACTGCTGTCTCTAATTACTTCCGGTCCCACCTCCTGCATCCAGCTCCAAAGGATATCATAACCACCACCACACAGTCTGAAGAGGGTAAACTTTGAAGTCATAAAGACTTCAGTTTGAGTGTAGGTTCCAGTTCTTATTTGAGTAACCTTAAGCAGTGATTTAAGATGCCAAGCCTCAGTTTCCTCATCTATAAAATGGGATTTTGTCTCTGTTGTTATTCATCAGCCACCAAACTGATTGCAATTCCTGGTTGATGCTGTATGGGCAGAGTTGAACTGCCCCATAGAGTTTTCAAGATGATGACCTTTCAAAAGTAGATGGCCAGGCCTACCTTCCAGAGTGCACTGGGTGAGTTCAAACCATCAACTTTTTGGCTAGTAGTCAAACACTTAACTATCTGCACCAACCCTGTGTCAAAAGACTAAACATCTAATGTGATCAACCTTCAGCTTTCCAAGAAGAAAACCCACTGGCACAATCAAGCAGATTCTGACACGGTGACCAGGCAAGCAGACACCGGAGAGCCCCCAGCATGTTTTCTAAGGCTGTAATGTTCAGAGAAAACGATGGACATATTTTTCTCCCACAAGTAGCACATGGGTTTGGATGACTGACCTTTCAGTAAGCTGCCAGCCACTCAACCACTACATCACCTGGCCTCCTGGTCCCCAGACTTTCACCCCAAACACACAGAGGGATTCGCCCTAACTCATAGACTCTCCCCAAAATGAGATCGTACCAAATTCATTTAGAATTATATTACGTATATCAACTGTTTAATACACTACTTTATGCACAGCAGGTGCCTTTACAGGATTAGAGGTGAGCTAATGCTCAATCCCTTATCCTGAGTGCTACAGTCTGACTTTTCTAACAGAGGGAACACCACTTACATATAGTCACACTGGCCACTCTTTTCCTCCTCCTCACGCACTGATCCAGTCGACACCACAGGTGTGGACTGGATTCACTGCTTTGACTCCAGGTTCACAGCTTCCCTCACTATAAAGGAGTATAACAAGAGAAATGTAAAAGAGAATAAAACATTAAACCAAGGTAAGACAAAGATTCTCACCACTGGACCAATTGGCAGCATCAGGATGGGTGGTGAAGATATTGAGATTGTACACAGCTTTAGTTTGCATGGCTCCACAGTCAATACTCTCTGCACCAGTATCCAGGAAATTAAAAGATGTATTGCCATGGGAAACTCTGCTTTTAGGGACCTCTCCAAAGTACTGAAGAGCAATGGTGTCACTCTGAAGACTAAGGGGCA
>NW_006399927.1:1369794-1385438 GCF_000299155.1 Elephantulus edwardii
TGGAGGCAAGCATGCTGGGGCGTTGTCTAAAATACTTTGGACATGTTGTAAGGAGGGACAGGTCCTTGGAGAGGGACATCATGCTTGGTAGAGTGGAAGGACAGTGCAGGAGAGGAAGACCCTCTATGAGGTGGATTGATTCAGTGACTGGAGTAATCGGGATGGGAGTGTCAGAGACAGTGCACAGGACAGAGCAGAGGTTAGGGCTGTTGTACACAGGGTCGCTATGAGTTGTAAGTGACTCAATGGCACATAACAACAACAACAGTGTGTAATAAGGCTGCTGCAGCTGTTATTATTACTGTTATTTGTGTTTTCTTTCTTATTATTAAACTGTAATTTAGCTGCTATTCCATTATGAAACTACAGCATGTATTAAAAACAATCCTTTTCTATTACCTTCCTAAAAGAATTCCAAACACTTCCAATAAGTAAATAGTAAATGTTTACAATAATGACTGTGCTGATAATTATAACAGCTTAATTTCCACACTGGCATGTCAAACTATGACCTTTATCTTCTGGGTTCTGAGTATCTGTGCTGGGTTTCTTCAGAGACTGCCTACACCAAAATATCTAAGCCATTCTACTGGGTTCTCTTGGATTCTTCAGCAGCAGCCCCAGTAAAGTCTCTGTGTTCATTTTCTAGGTCCCTACTCCACTTCTTAAAGAACAACAATAACTGAGGGGAAACAGCAAGTAACATAAACAGATGTGAACAGCAAAGATGCAGCTAACTTCGAAGACCTGAAAGTGGTAGCTTACTGGAGGGAGTGAGGAGCAGTAGAATAAGGTTGTAGAAATGGATAATCAAGTTCCTGGAATCGCGTTCTTAACTTCCAGCATAATCCACAACAACCTCCAAGCAGACAGTGTTTTAAAATATTTTCCCCAGTGCGTAAGCTTTTTCACTCAGAAAAGCAGTTGCTAGAGAAAGACAAGACACAAAACAATCTTAACATTTTTATTACTTCTCAGAATTAATTGTAGAGATGACAGCAAAATCCACCACTGCCCTATACATTTAATATACTAAAAGATTATAAATGCAGACATTCCACACATTATATGCACAGGCCTACCTCATGCTATCTCAGGAAGAAAGAATGAAGTATTTTTTCTTTTTTTATATTTATTTTGGAAAGTATTATATAACCACTTTATAGATGAGGAAAATAAAAGTCAAGGTAATATTTTTATGTGCTTTTCTGTGTTTAAAAAGAGTTCCTAAAAGTTACTAATGCTTGTAACACATCAGAAACACTTTGCATATGGGAGTGTGTGCATGCGTGTGGGAACACACTCTCTCACACACACATTCTCCATCAGATTTTTAGTTTTTCTTCAACTTTATGTGGTGAACTAGGTGAATGTATATAACGCAGATCTGTTTTATATTCAACAAACTCCTTTTGTTTAGAAGCACATCATTGTTTTTGTCATTGTTCACTTAGTGAGTACTAAACTAAACCGTGAAACAGCATCTTGATCCATGGGACTTTGTTTAAGTGGGAAGTGTTACACAACAAGTACCATCAATTCCCTTAATCTACAATAGTGACATTCAGTAACATCATCACAAACATCAAATGAGCATCCACTGATCCACTACTCCTATGTGAAATATAAAGTTAGTTTCCTGTGGACTCAGATCATAACATTTCATCAGTCAACACAGAATCTTCTTTTATGAGTGTTTCTGCTCAATGACACTTTATTTAGTATTTACACTGCTCATAAATTAACACTGAATGAACAGTCCTATAACCCATGCTTGAATGAAGCCTTTCTGACATCAGTTTTCTTGTGCTTAGAAACACTAGCTACCACCTCAGAACAATGCTTGAGGGGTATTTCCAACAGCAAAATGATCAACAAAGAACACAAAAATTAAAAAAAAAGACACTAAGTAGACCAGAAAAAAGGGACTGCTCACAGCCCAAGAGTTGAAACAAGGCAGCAGAATGCTATCTTCTACAACTTCAGCTGGAAATACACACTTCCACATTCTCTGTCTACATACAACCTGAGTTGGGAAAACACTTCTACATCCTGAGCTGGCAACTCCTATTTTTCATCCAACCACGCATGCCCCTGGTGGTGAAATCTGTACGAGGTTGTGCTAATCCAAAACTGTCCCTCTCTGACAATTCAGCTCCACTCATTCTGCAGGAAAAGGGTGGGCTATTTCCTCCCATGCAATTTACAGCTTCTAAAAATATGCTTGAGGATCAGCTCAAAAGTTTCAGCTGGATGGCCATGAGTTGAGTTGGTTGGTTCGGTTGAGGGTTTGTTTTTCTTTAATGCATGTCCATAAATGACTGCAGAAGCAAATCTAGTATAGAATTTGAGATTATAAACAAATTTGGGCAAGGAGGCAAATTTGCAAATACTGATTACATGAACAGTGACTTTATCACCTAATGGCCTACCTCAGATAGAAAAGGCTTAATTTTTTTAAAAGTACATAGCTTTTTAATCACAAGATTAAATATTTGGGAGTAAATATAACTAGAAGTACAAAAGATCTATTCAAAGAAAATTACAAAACATTATTACAAGAAACAAAAGCCTAGAGAAGTGGAAGAATATTCCCTGCTCATGGATAGGAAGGCTTAATGTTGTGAAAATGGCAATACTACCAAAGGCAATATACACGTTCAATGCAATCCCAATACAAATACCAATTTCATTCTTCAATGAGATGGAAAAGGCAATCTCCAGCTTCATTTGGAATGGAAAGAAGCCATGAATAAGCAAAGCACTCCTTAAAAATAGAAAAACGGTAGGAGGCATCTCACTCCCTGACTTAAAATCCTACTACACTGCCGTGGTAGTCAAGACAGCATGGTACTGGTACAATGACAGACACATAGATCAATGGAATAGAACTGAAAACCCAGAAATCAGCTCATCTATTTATGGGCAATTGATTTTTGACAAAGAGATGAAATCATTTAGGTGGGGAAACGACAGCCTTTTTAACAAATGGTGTTGGCAATATTGGAAAACTATCTGCAGAAGAATTAAACAAGATCCCCACCTCACTCCATATACAAAAACCAACTCAAGGTGGATCATGGACCTAGGACTAAAACTAAGGACTGTAAACTTCATTCAAGAAAAGCTTAGAAAAACTTTAGTAGTCCTAATCCACAACATAAAGAGTCTTCCCAGTATTCTGAAAAATTTACAACCAGGAGAAGATAAAATAGATGAATGGGACCTTCTAAGAATCAAATCCCTATGCGCATCCAGAAACTTCTCTAACAGGGTAAAAAGGGAAGCCACAGACTGGGAAAAAGTTTTTGGTAATGACATGTCAGACAAGGGACTTATATCTAGAATTTATAAAATACTCGAACACCACAAGAAGATAAAGGAGAATAATCCAATTGAAAAATGGGCACAGGATATGAACAGACACTTCACCAAGGAAGACATTCAGATGGCCAACAAGCACAGGAAGAAATGTTCAAAATCCCTAGCCCTGAGAGAGATGCAAATCAAGACAACCATGAGATATCATCTCACTCCAGTAAGACTAGCAAAATTTAACAGAACAGCAAGCAACAAATGCTGGCGAGGTTGTGGAGAGACTGGGAACCTGATTCACTGTTGGTGGGAGTGTAAAATGGTGCAACCACTGTGGAAAGCATTGTGGCGCTTTCTCAAAAAGTTGCAAATAAAGATACCATTTGACCCAGCAATTCCACTACTGGGAATATACCCTAAAGAGACCATAAGTGACATCCAAGTAGATATATGTATACCCATGTTTATCGCGGCTTTGTTTACAATAGCAAGGAGTTGGAAACAACCTAAATGCCCATCAACAAACGAATGGGTAGAGAAGCTGTGGTATATTCGCACAATGGAATACTATGCTGCATTGAAAAACAAGGAACTCATGCAATATTATTCAAAATGGGTGACCCTGGAGGACATTATGCTGAGTCAGGTATCTCAGTCACAAAGGGACAAATGCTATATGGTGCCACTGTTGTAGAATGAGGCTGGCATTGGGGTGGGGGTAAGACTGAGAAAAACTGGATGAAATATGTTTACAGCATTGAAGTCTATGGGGGAGAGAACAGTCTAAAAGTATTATATTTTAGGGCATTATTTTTATCATAGGAGTATGCAATGAGGGTTGCAGAGTGGATTATATTTGGGGGTAGGGGATGGGGTTTGGGGAGGTGCAGGGGGATTGTGTACCAATGAGGGAGTTTTTCTTTTGCTTTTCAAGGAGAGGAGCAAACCGGGGGGGGGGGGGTGCGGGGAGAAGGGTGCAACAATGAATGAATGGAATTCCAAAATCTCTGTAGATGTTCATCGAAATGAAAAATAAACAAACTAAATTAAGTTAAAAAAGCTAAAAAAAAAAGTACATAGCTTTTGTTTTGTTCTGGTTTTTGCCTTTTTTGTTTATTTGTTTGTGTTAATGAGATTAGATACAGCAAAACACACACCAACCCCAGCACATCTGTGTGTATAGTACAGGGGCACAGATTGCATTCTAGTTTTTGCAGTGCTCTCTCCTTTCTGCCTTGTCCCTCTTCCTGCAGCATAAACCACACTGTCCCCTCAGGATCTCATCTCACCTTTCAAGTTCTCATCTCATCTTTCAAGTTGCTGTGGTCAGTTTGATCCCACTTGGATGGATCTTGAAAGAATACAAAGTTCAAGTCAGATATTAATTAGTTAAGTTAAACTATTATTTGATGATAAAAAGTCTTCAATCGATACTTTCAGTTTAAGGTTTAAAGATCTCTTAGGACAATAGCTTCCTGAGTTTATCCAACCTCCATGGCTTCAGAAAATAAACTTTTCTTAATTAAAAATTTCAAGCAAAACGGCAGTTGAAGGCTGTCTTTAATCAAGGCGAGTCTAACATACATTTGTTTCCTAGGATAATATAAGCATGCACCATGTCATCTCCTTTCTTCCTCCACAAATTCTCCCTTGGGCCATTTTGTTGGTCTGGGGTCCAAGTCACCCTGCCCAGCCACCTCACAAGGGACAAGGATTTCAGACCTGGCCCCTTTAGCATCAATGGTGCAGTCTGTGGAGAGTTCACTGTTTACCTAGAGGACTCACCTCTCCAGTGTTTGAACCCTCCAGGAGCTCAGTGGGAGAAAGATGGGCAACCTCCTCGCATATGATTTTTACAGCCTCTGAAACTCTAATGGAGGGCCAGCAATGAGTCAATTCCAACTAAATGGCAATGAGTTTGAGATTTTTTTTTTTTAGTATGATCTCCTGATCCCATAATAGGCTTGTAAAGCACTTATTAATATCATTTTACTGCACAAGGCAAGAAAACTTTTGCTCCTGCAAAAATTCTCACACAATGGTGTTGAGTAAATAAGAGTCAGGTCCCTAATGTCTTCCTGAATAGGAGACATGAAATACACCTAAGAATTAAATCTACATACTGAATCTTCCAAACTGCCTTTTCTATCTCTGATGGTGTGCTCTGCTCCTAGTTTCAAGTTTTGCAGCTTTCCATGTACCAGCCACTCAAATTCATTCTCTCATTCCACTGAAATAATGGTCTCATCTCCCCACAACAGTGGTCTCTCTCCTCTAAAACTCTGACCACTGCTGCGCATCTGACCACCCTGACTAACCCTTCCTGTACTTTACCTGCTTCTCCTAACATATTATGTAAGAGCTACATCACTCTTAATGCTGTTCTCATCTCTTGTGTCAATGTTTTTGTTTATTTATATTTTCAATCACATGCAAAGAAGACAGTTTTCATTTTTCATTATTTCCCTATAAAATTTGGAATAGGAACTGTTGAACCAAAAGTTCCATTTCAACTACTAATGGCAAGTATCAGACAAAGGCTGAAAATACTCTGAATGTTGCCCTGAAATCCTATGCACCTAAGTATGTATATACGTATGTATCAGTGTATGGGTGGCTTTAGCAGAATATTACTAATTGGTGAATCAAATAATTTTCTACTCTAATGCACACAACTCCATAGGAAACACTGAAAAGCTGATGCAACAGACTGTGGAAATTATTGCAATATCACAAGCAAGTAAAATCTTGCTGAAGATTATTAATACTGAAACAGATGAGGGAAAGAAAAGATTAGAGGTGATATATGATTGAGTATTATAGTTAGCACAGGAATCCAGAATTAAGGTTGCACAGAGAAGTATACTCGGGGTGGGGGATAGGGGGAAAGGGATGGGGGAATTATATATTAATGAAGGAATTTTTTTTTCCTTTTTCTTTTCAGAGAGGGGAGTGAACTGGTGGGGAGGGGTGGGCAGGGAGAAAAGTGCAGCAATGAACGAATGGAAATCCAAAACCTTTGTAAATGTCTATTGAAATTAATTAAAGAAAATTTTTTTAAATATACAGGGAACTAACAGAAATTCAAACTCGATTTAGAAGAGGGCTTGACATGCAGGGTATCACTGCTGATGCCAAACAGTTACCAGTTGAAAGCTGAGAACCCCAGAAAGATGTTTACTTGTGCTTTATTGACTATGCAAAGGCATTTGGCAGTGTGGATCATAACAAATTATAGATACCATTAAGAAGAATGGGAATCCCAAAACACTTCACTGTGCTCATGTGAGACCCATACATAAACCAAGAATCTACTGTCCCAACAGAACAAAGGAACACTGCATGGTCTAAAATCAGAAAAGGTGTACATCAAGGTTGCATTGTTTATATCTAGGTATTCAATCTGTTTGCTGAGGAAGATTCATGAATAACCTGCATTATGCAGATGATGCAACTATGCCTGCATAATGAAGACTTGAAGCACTTACAGAAGAAGACAAATGACTATGGACTTCGATATGGGTTGCATCTCAACATTAAGAAAACAAAAATCCTCACCACTGGACCAAGAGGCAGCATCATAATAGACAGAAGAAAGATTTACATTCTCAAGGACTTAAATTTTGCTTGGCTCCACAGTCAATATCTACAGCAACAGCAGTCAAGAAATCAAAAGACCAATTGCAGTGGGAAAAATCTGCTATCAAGGACCTCTCCAAAGTGCTAAGAGTAAGGATGGCTGTCAGTTTAGAGACTAAGGTGAAGCAACCTGATCCAAGCCCTGTGTTTTCAATTGCACATGAAAGTGGACAATGAACCAAGATAACAGAAGAATTCTGCCTTTGAATTGTGATGTTGGTGAAGAGTACTGAATATCCCATGGACTGTCAAGAGAACAAAACAAATCTGTCTCGGAAGAAGTGAAACAAGGTGTTCCTTAGAGGTAAAACTTCTGAGAATGTTATAAGGAGGGGCTAGTTCTTGGACAAAGATATCATACAGGGAAAGCTAGAGTGAGGGTTAGCAAGAGAAATGACAGCCCTCAACAAGACATAATTGATATAGTGACTGTAAAAATGGACTCAAGCATATCAGAGAGCATGAGGATGGAATAGGTTAGGGTTCTCATCTGTTGTTCATAGAGTCACTCTCATTTGTCTATTCAAAGACACCAAACAACAACATGCATACAAGATCTGATACTGGAGAAAGAGATCTAAAACACTATGAGGCCTAAAGAACTGGATATTTCAAGCATTTTAAACTCTGAAAAATCAAATTGTTAGTTATTCTGCTAACAGGAGCAATGAGAGACTCAGGGAAAAAAACCCAAAACTAAGCAAAACATACAGCTCATCTGTGATTGTTAGTCACGCCTCAAGTCCTAATGGCAATAGAACACAGCAATGGTCCAGTGGTATGAGGAGCAGGAACCATGATACCAGCACCACCAAAGCCAAATTAAATTATACTGTCCCTAGTCGTTCTGAGTTGAGATGGAGCCGAAGTGCTGCTCCCTGGGTTTTCTAGGCTGTAAACTTTAAGGACGCTGACCACTTTATCTTTCTCCCACAGAGTATATGATGGAGCCAAACTGCTGATTTACCTGTTATTTCAATGCTTAATCTTCTGTACTACCAGAAGTTCTGGCATGTCAGAATATTTTGTTCTTACTGCTCCTAATAATAATACTCACAATTCCTTGTGGAATTTTTGAAGCCAATCTGATGAGGCAGGCAGCCTTATTATGCATGTCCAAGCTGTTAAATGATAAAGGCATCCACATACATATATTCAAGAGAATGGAAATTTTTCACATTAGAAAAAGAATTCTTACTCAAGATAATCCCCCTCTTTGCTTTCTGAAGACCAGTGTAGCCACAGACTTTTAGGGAAAATTTTGTGACAATCAAGAAAAAAGCAAGCCAAAAAAGTACTCTGAGAAAATTAGTTGCATTTATTTACATGCTAGTCACTTTAAGTAATTGTGGAAATCGGCTCATGCAATTTACAATCTCTGAAAACGTACAGCAGGGTCAGCTGAGGTGCTTCCAACTGGATGACAGTGAGTGTTGAGAGTCATTTAAACAGCTTTACATTGCCTCTCAACACAACACAGTGAAGTCGGAAGTGACTCATAGCTGACCCTTCATTGGTTTTCTAAGATATTATGTCACAGGGGAAGAGACTGCCAACCTTCCCCACTCAAAGCCACTGGTGAAATAAAAACTGCCAGAGAGATGTGCCCTTTGGGTCAGCAGCAGAACACCCTACTGGCTATGGCATCAGTGTAAGGTACACTGCCTCTACAGGGAAAACAGTAGAGAGGAGTGAAAGGTAAGATTGTTGAGGATAAAAATTGCACAGCATTATAATTTCTATCGGGTAAAGACAACCATAAAAAAAAAAATGCTATTGTGTTAAAAACCAAAGCAGAACCTTGTTAAAAACAACTCTAAAATATGACTATTAGGAATTACAGTTGCCCCAACAAAAGCAGAAACTTGTGAAAGCAACTCTGAAAGACAATAGTTAGGAATTATAGTTGCCCGTGTTGAGATGGCAATCAGCTAGGCAGCTTGTTCTGCCTTGGTGTTTCACAATCCCAATTAGTGTATCTTATTATTTATTCCTCCACCTAGCCATAGTCTGTAATTATGATAAAGGAAACATGTTGATAAAAGCAAAGATTGTTCTGGCAACAAAATTAGCACCTTACATGTAAATAGTACATGCCATCCCTAAATATCTCCGGGTCAGGCATTCCACAGTTCACCACTGCTTGACCTGTGTTAGCTCTCCAAGATTCTGAGGTTGGTGATACAACTGGAGGTGATATACTATCACCTCCCTCTGCACTGGTGGATCAGTGGTAGAATTTTCATCTTCCACCAGGAGACCTGGGTTCAATACCAACTGATAAACCTCATGCACAGACACCAGCCACCCGTCAGTCGAGGTCTGCACACTGCTCTGATGCTCAGCAGGGAGTCCCTGTAGAGTAGACCTTAACAAGTGGTGCTGCTAACACAAAGACCACACTCCTCAGGCAGTGTGGATCCACCAATGGTTCCATGAGAGAAAGGCAGGCCATCACCTCCCATTATGAACTATGGCCTTGAAAATCCAATAAAGGGCTGGAAGGTGTCAGACTTGTCAACACTCTTACCAGCTTCCAGGAAATTAAAAGACCAATTGCACTGGGAAAGTGTGTTGTCAGGGACTTCTCCAGAGTATTTAAGAGCAATGATGTCTGGAGACTAAGGTGTGCCTGATCCAGGCCATAGTTTTTGCAATTACTTGCTATGCATCAGAGAGCTGGACAATGAACAGGGATGACAGAAGAATTGATGCCTTTGATCTGTGGTGCTAGAGAAGAGTACTGAATAGGCCATGCACTGCTAGGAGAATAAACAAGTTTGTCCTAGAGAGGATGAAACCAGGCTGCTCCCAGAGGCAAAGATTCTAAAGCTTCATCTGACATACTCTGGGCATGTTGCAAGGAGCAATGAGTCCCTGGAGAGGGGCATCATGCTTCGAAGGGTGGAAGGACAGTAGAGGAGAGAAAAACCCTCAATGAGATGGACTGACTCAGTGACTGAGGTAATGGTGTGTTTGAGACAATTAGGCTGGCACAGGATTGAGCTGGGTTCAGAGCTGTTGTACACAGGCTCACTATGAATCACAAGCGACTCAACGGCACGTAACAACAACAATAGGTGTTAAAACCAACTCAAAAGAAGAGTTTTTGTCTTTATGAGGCTTAACTGCCTTTAGTGGAGCTTAAATATTAAGACAGACTATGAAAAGAGGCCTGGCAATGTACACTCAAAAAGCAGATCAGTGTACTGGAACACTGTATCATGGGAACAGCCCAGGATCAAACAGCCTTTTGTTCTTGTGTGTATTAGGTCATTATGAGTCACTCAATAGAAGCTAACAACAATGTCTTCCAATGACCCCTTATTTCCTGCCGTTGAGTCATTTACTATTTGGGTATCTAAGTTTAAAATCCATGGGGGGGGGTGAACCCCAACTTGCTGAACTGAACTAAACTAAAAATTTAAAAGGTAATGACAGTAAAAGTACAGGGGCTTTCATAATCAACAACCAAAAAAAGCAGTCAAGGAATAAAAAGCCATGCTGCACTGGGGAAGTCTTTTGCCAAGGATGTCTTTAAAGTGCTAAAGAGCAGAGGTTTTACTTTAAATACTAAGGTGTGTCTGACCCAAGTCATGGTATTTTCAGTTGTTTCCTATGTAAGTGAAAGATGGACAATGAATAAGGAAGACTGAAGAAGGAATGATGTCTGAATTAAAGTGCTGGTGAAGAATACTGAATATACTACAAATAGTCAGAAGAACAAATCTGTCTTGGAGAAAATGCAGCCAGAGTGATTCCTAGAGGAAAAGATGGTAATACTTCATCTCACATATACTGAATATGTTATCAGGAAGGGCTAGTCCCAGGGAAAAGATAACATGTTTGGGAAAGAGGACAGTCAGAAAAGGAGAGGAAGATCCTGAATAAAAGGGACTGGCACAGTGATTGTAGCAATGGATTTAAGCAGAGGAGAGATTGTGAGGATAGCACAGGACTGGACATAGCTCTCTCTGTCCTTCACAGGAGTGTTAGAAACTGGAGCCTGTTCAACAGTAAGGAATAACAAAGGCTGTAGATGAGCACTTCCCTGTGTATCTTTATCATTCTTACAATTACTTTGTAACATAAACAGTATAGGTATCACCACCACTTGCTAGATTTTATGGATGTTGAAACAGAGGCTACAAAAATAAATTGTAAAAAGATATACAGGTAGTGACTAGCTAAACTGGAATTTAGAATCAATTATATGCTAAAGACCTAGAACTTTAGACTTGTTCTAGCTCTTAACAAGCTGACATTAAGAAAAAAATCATGGATTTGTTTTCTCTGAAGAAGGTCAATATGCCATAAAAGAAGGGGGGGGGGGGGTGGAATATAAATGCTTGGAACTAACTGGAACTAGATTAAAAACAGAGATTTTTCTTGGTAAATAAATTTCCTGGTAAATAAGTCCAGAAGTTTTCCACAGCTTTATTTGTCTGACACACTGCCCCGCCTGCACCTCTCTTGTCCACTCTTCAGAGAAGTAACAGACTTTGCAGGACTAAGAACGAGGGAGGGAAGACTCTGCTATGTCAGGACACCCTTTTGTTGAACAAAGCAGAGCTGTCTACTTGTAATCATTCCACCCCTCTATTTTGGAAGCTTCCAAACTCTACAAACTGTCTGGAATTCATTAAAGAGAGAAAACAGGCTGACAGTCGTATTTCAAATTTTATTCAGCAGAGGTTTTGTGAAAAACAAATCAGTCATGTGGGTATACTTGAAACTACCATCACCCTGTTTCTCAACCAAATGTTTCTGTCAAATGACAATAATATGCTTCAAGTCTCACTGATTTTGCATCTAGATTAAACTGTTATCATTTTTTTGAGACCTGAGCCAGAGCTCCTGATTAAAGTAAAGAAAGATTCACTCCAAGCCACTCGGGCATTATATTTATACAACCAGGAATGTTACACTAAGCTGTACTATCAGCTCACTAGATCTAATAACTAACTTTTTAGAGGGAGGTTGTTGTTGTTATGTGCTGTCGAATTGCTTGCGACTCATAACAGCCCTATGTGCAACAGACCTAAACTCTGCTCTGTCCTGTGCCAATCGCACTGTCTCTGACACACGTGGACCAGGAGTAAGGGAGGTTGGGTGTGTTTTTTGCTTGGGTTTTTTTTTTTACCATTGAGTAATTATTAACAACATCCATCTATCAGTGTGTCATCCTGTACGCTATGATGCTGTGAAGTTAAACCCACTAGTGTTAGCCATGGTAGCCATGGTAGCATGTTTCAGTGGTGCTTTTAGACAAAGAGGACAGAAGGGGAGAATTCCTGAAGATCTCTCAAACTGTTCACCAATGAATTGTCTGAATCGCTAGCTTTGCACACATCCAGAAAGATCCCTGGAAAAGGACACTAGGTTTGGCGAAGGAGAAGATCAGTGAGGATGAGAAAGCTCCTCAATAAAAGATCTGAGCAGGTCACCAGATTGTGAGTGAGCATGGTTTCAGACCAAACTGCATGTCACTCTGTTGCACATGGATTGGCATCAACGTGAAAGAATCTAATTATTATCAAAGATCTTCTCTAAGCCGGCATCAGCACAAGCAGCACACCATTCAGATTGGAATGTATTCTGATCCAGGTGAATTTTTTTCCTTCTAATGCATCAATATAAAAACAACTCAATCCAGAGACAATGACTTTCCTAAACTCCAGCTCACTGCTGTACAGTTGAAACCAATTCACTTAACCTGTCCCAGGTTCCAAAAGCTATAAATCACATGGAAAGAGACTGCCCACTTGTCTCTTCTGGAGCCACTGGTGGAGTGACATCACCGGAGACATGGCCTTTGTGTTAGCAGCACAACTTCCACAGACTATGCCACCAGAGATCCCTTGTGACTGTCACGTGACCTAGCAAGACCTTTCCTTGGTGTGTACATAAAAGAACTGAAAGAAAACCCACAAGCCAACAAAAGATATCTGAACACCAACCTTTGGTGAAACACGATTCACAATAGCAGAAAGCTAGAAACAACCTAATTCTCTATCAACAGATGAACAAACAAAACATAGTACATGCATGCAATGGGAGTATTATTCAGCCATAAAGTAAATAGTCCTGCTACATGCGGGACCATGGATAAGACTTGACAACATTATGCTAAGTGAAATCTCCCTCACTGCCCTCGACCCATATACCAACTCACAGCAGACCTCCCTCCCTGGATTTCTTAGCTTGTACAGGAGATTTCCCATTCTTTTCTATCAAAGCAGCCAGTGGCCTTTGGGTCAGCAATACACCTCCCATCAGATTAGGCCATCAAGAGTTTCCTGAAGTGAAACTGTTGTTGTTGTTATGTGTCGTCGAGTTGCCTGGAACTCATAGCGACGCTATGTACAACAGCCCTAAACTCTGCCCCATCCTGTGCCAAACACACTGTCTCTGATACACTTACCCCCATTATCCCAGTCACTGAATCAATCCATCTCATAGAGGGGCTTCCTCTCCTGCAATGTCCCTCCACCCTCCCAAGCATGACATCCCTCTCCAAGGACTGGTCTCTCCTTACATACCCAAAGTATGTCAGACAAAGCTTCAGAATTCTTGCCTCCAAGGAGCAGCCTAGCTTCACCCTCTCCAAGACAAACCTGTTCATTCTTTTAGCAGTCCATGTATATTCAATACTCTTCTCCAACACCACAGCTGAAAGGCATCAATTCTTCTATCATCCCTAGTCATTGTCCAGCTCTTTGATGCATAGCAAGTGATTGCAAAGAGCATGGCCTGTATCAGGCGCACCTTAGTCTCCAGACTGACATCGTTGTTCTTCAGCACTTTAGAGAGGTCTCTAACCACAGATTTTCCCATTGCAATACATCTTTTAATTTCTTGGCTGCTGGTGCCAAGGTGTTGGTTGTGGAGCCAAGCAAACCAAAACTATGAACAATCTCAATCTCTTGACCATCCATCATGAGGCTGCCAATCGGCCCAGTGGTGAGTATCTTTGTTTTCTTGATATTGAGCCTCAATCTATAATGAAGACTGCAGTCCCTTACTTTCCACAGCAAGTGCTTCAGGTCCCCCTCACTTTCAGAAAGCCAGGCTGTGTAATCTGCATAATGCAGATTGTTTATGAGTCTTCCTTCAATCCTGATGCCACCTTTCTACTCATAGAGCCCAGCCTTTCATGTGTTCTGCATGAAGATTGAAAAGGTATGGAGATAGGATACATCCTGACATACACTCTTCCCAATTCTGTACCATGCAGTGTTTCCTTGCTCTGTTCTGACGACTGCCTCCTGGTCCTATAGGTTTCGCATCAGCACGATCAAGTGTTCTGGGATTCCCATTCTTCTCAGAGTTAGCTAGTATGCTGTAATCCGCACAGTCAAATGCCTTTGCATAATCAATGAAACAAAGATAAACATTCTTCTAGAACTTCTTGCTTTCTGCCAAGATCCATCCAACATTAGCTACAATTATCTCTAGTACCATGACCCCTTCTAAACTCAGTCTGCACCTCAAGCAGGTCTCTGTGGATGTGCTGTTTCAGTTTTTCAATAATTTTCAGCAAACTCTTGCTCACATGTGATATTAATGATACTGTTCGATAATTTCCACACTCTGTTAGGTCACCTTTCTTTGGAATGGTAACAAACATAGATCTTTTCCAGTCAGCTGGCCAGGTGGTTTTCCTCCAGATTTCTTGGCACAACTTGGTGAGCACATCTAGGGCAGCATCTGTTAGCTGAAATCTGTCAATTGGTATACCATCAATGTCTGGGGCCTTATTGCTACCCAATTCTTTCAAAGCAGTTTGAACTTCTTCACCACCACAGGCTCTTCTTGCTCATATGTTATTTCATGAAATTCTTCTGTGTCTGCCAATTCCTTTCGATACAGTGACTCAGTATATTCTTTCCACCTTCTTTTAATACTTCCAGGATCATTTCATATTCTGCCCAAAGCACCCTTAAGTATTGCAACTTAAGGCTTGAATTTCGTCTTCAGTTCCTTGAGCTTAAGAAATGCTGAGCGAGTTTGGTCCCTTTGATTTTCTGACTCCAGCTTTTTGCACATTTCATTATAATACTTAATGTGTCTTGCTGCGCTGCCTTTTGAAATCTTCTGTTCAGCTTTTTAGTGTCTTCATTTCTTCTCTTTGCTTTGGCTTCTCGGCACTCTGGTACAATATTCAGAGTCTCTTCTGACGTCCATTTTGGTCTTTTCTTCCTCCTCTGTTTTTGACCTTTTGCACTCTTCCTGGATGATATTCTTGATATCTTCCCATAACTCATCTGGTCTTCATTCATTAGTGTTCAAGGCTTCAAACCTGTTTCTGAGATGGTTCTGAAATTCAAGTGGGATTGATACAAAGTCATCTTTGGTTCCTGTGGACGAGATTTCACGTTCCTTAGCTTCAGCTTAAACCTGCAAATAGTTGGTGGTCTATTCCACAATGAGCACCTGGCCTAGTTTTCACTGATATTTCAGCTAATATTGAGCTTCTCTAGTGGTTCTTTCCACAGATGAAATCAATCTGATTCCTATACACACCATCAGGTGAAATCCACGTGTATAGCTTGTGTTTGTTTCTTGTAAAATGTATGTGCAACAAATAAACCATTGATTATTGTTGCTGATGTTAGATGGATCTTAGCTGAAAGCAGAGAATACCAGAAGAATGTCTATCTGTGTTTCATTGATTATGCAAAGGCATT
>NW_006399927.1:1387248-1392602 GCF_000299155.1 Elephantulus edwardii
CCATTGTGTGAATATACCACAGCTTCTCTATCCATTCATTTGTTGATGGGCACTTAGGTTGTTTCCAACTCCTTGCTATTGTAAGCAAAGCTGCAATAAACATGGGTGTGCATATATCTGCTTGGGTGGCAGTTATGGTATCTTTGGGGTAGATATTATTTTTTTAATTATAAAAGAAACCCTATTTTTCCTCACCTTTTGATCTCCAGCATAGATTATATGATCATCTGATTCAAAATGTCTCATGTCAGTCCATCTCATCTCACCAATACCTAGTATGTCAATATTTATGTGTTCCATTTCTTCCTTAACAATATGTAATTTTCCTACATTCATAGTTCTCACACTCCATGTTCCAACTACTAGTGTCTGCTTACAACTGTTCCTCTTCCTTAGTATTTCCATACTTGAAAGTTCCACCTCTGTTGTCATATCTGCTATTCTAAATTGTTCTATTATACACAGGGTTTTCAAAGGCATGCTATTTTGGAAATGGATGGCCAATCCTTCTTCCTAGGAATGAAGTTAGCCAGTATTAAAAAAAAAAAGGACAGATATATAGACAAATATATAGAGACCAGTTTATTGCTGGTCACTAGGGGGAGTGGAAAAATGAGAAAGTGGGTAGGAGTGATGGCTGCATGTGTGGCATTAAATTCCATATGTAAAAAAAATGTCAAAATGGTAAAAGTTCTGTGACATGAAGATGTCTACATATATACATATGTACACATAGACTTGTCACAATAAAGACATTTTTTTTAATTTTAATTTAGTTTGTTTATTTTTCATTTCAATGAACATCTACAGAGATTTTGGAATTCCTTTCATTCATTGTTGCACCCTTCTCCCCGCACAAACCCCTCCCCCCTGCCCCCCCTTTGCTCCTCTCCTTGAAAAGCAAAAGAAAAACTCCCTCATTGGCATTTTTAAAGCATTTGTATTTATAAAAAATTCGAAATGAAACTGAAGCTGTTAGTCCGAAGGCCACACACTGAAATCTCTGAAGTTTGTTGGTTTCGTTTTGGGGAAATGGTAATTTTTTTTTTTTTTTCTCAGAAGTCCTGCATGAAAGTACTTATAGGAAAAGCATAGCCTTTCAAGGCAAAAAGTTCAAATTAATCATGTTTCATTTTAAAAAAGGAATAACATTTATTATAAAATGACAGAGAAGTCCAAAGACAGATCTGACTAGGGCTACCAAGGTCAGTAACGACCACAGCAAAGATGGCAAGCTACCCACCAAACCACATTCTCTCACAGATGCAAGCATTGTTCCCTTTCTGGCTCTGTACTTCCCAAACCCACTTCAGCATCGACATCCCGACAGGAGATTGTCCTCTGTTCCCTGCAGATCTGATGGGTGTCTGCTCTTCTTTCTTCAGAGACCAAAGGGCTGGAGAATCTTACATGATGGCAGAGCCAGAAGCTGGAAGGAGCCTGGGCTCTTCATTTCCTACATAGAAGTGAGCTGTCTGAGCCAGGAACTGTTATAACTGTAACATGCTCTGATGGATGCTCTGTCAGAGACAGTGAAGTTGGCTCAGGATAGGACAAGGTTCAGAGCCATGGTTCACAGGGTCACTAGGGGTGACAGTCGACTCAACAGAACATAATAATATGCTGCTCTGTGATCACAGCTAGTACTATCCTGGTTTTACTCCGCCTTCTAAGATATGGATTTATTCTCAAGTGCAGCATCTTCTCCAAGATCAAGCCAATAAAAATAGAGGGAGAATCTTTGCAACAGCACCCAAGTAACTCCATAAATTCATTCTTACTAGTCAATGTGTCCCCCAAAACCAATCCCTGTGATTAAAACCAACAAATGAGAAAAAGGGGAACACTAGGGAAGGATTCTTTAATATTGTCATCAACAGACTCTAAAAGAAACTCCAATGCTTGACTTTGCTACCAGCTTCTTGCCATTAAATCACATTTTAGTGACTTTACTATTAATTAATGCCAAATATCAATCCTTTTGTTCATTTCTGAATCAACTCAAATTAAGACTTCCATACACAATCAATATAACCGGAATTCTATTCCAAAATACCATCATGGGTCATTTACCATCTGGCATTTACCCAGATAAAAGCACATGTTTTCAATCTACTCAAAGAAAAATAGGTGAAATGGTCATGCTAGGATGATACAAAGTCTGGTCACAGCTGATCATATACCAACTGTCCAATACAACACAAGCCAGTAATCAATCTGTCCTAAGTTACTCTCCAAAACTACTTCTCTGCAATAAACTTTATTTGGACTGTTACTAGATACTAGATTAGCTGCTCATAATCCACTACAGACTTGTCCTTTAAAACGAAATAGGATTCTCATGAACATTTGTGTCATCTCTTGCTCTAAAAGTAAATTATTATACCTGGCCAATGTTATTTTAATGTTTGTTCAGAGTCATTTTCTGTCAAAAATATCATAAACTGGTTGTAAAGGGTTCTATTAGCCAAGATGCCAATATTCTAATTTTAGATGGCATGGTTACACCAGCTCAGAAGTACAACAAAGCAAAGCTGAGGCTGACTGTCATTCTACCTTTTGTTGAAAAAGAAAAATATTAGCAAGCCTGCTGTTGGAGCGGCCGCTGTGACAATCTGACTACTGGCATCTATCCGCATATCTGTTCCTGGGTTCAGTTTTATGACACCAGTTCCACCAGGTGGGACCATATGCAAGAACAGCGTGGCCACATCTTGTTGAGGTTCTCTGACAGATTTTACCTGGCCTGTTTCCAAGTAAACAGGAAAATTAATCTGGAGATTTCCATGTGAATTTCCCTTCACT
The DNA here is from genome assembly GCF_000299155.1 of Elephantulus edwardii. NCBI lineage: Eukaryota > Metazoa > Chordata > Mammalia > Macroscelidea > Macroscelididae > Elephantulus > Elephantulus edwardii. The sequence continues at coordinate 1,390,054 of NW_006399927.1, forward strand.
GAGTTTCAAATCTCTACTTATAGTGTCTACTGTGCAAAGTTCCTTCGTGAATCTAACTTAGAACATTTTACAGAAAAGGTACCCGAGTGAATTACAGCAGGTCTATCTCAGGACAAGGAAGGGTTCAGAGCTGCTGTACAGAGAGTCACCATACATTGCAAGCGACTCAATGGCACATAACAACAATAACATACTATGACAGGTTTGGAAGCAGGAGTGGTATCCACGTCCTAAACTACATGCTTCTGGAAACTCTATGAACTTTAATAAACGTCGATAGTTACAGAGAGGATTCAGGCCTTTTGTCCATAGGGTCACTATAAGTCTTGCTTGACTCAAAGGCAATCAACAACAATATCTGTGAGGATGGCACAAGATCATGAAGTGTTTCTGCTGTACCTGGGGTCACTATGAATCAGAGAAAACTCGATACAACTTAGCAACAAAATCTTTCATATCCCAGATACAACCATCAAGCCAAATGAATCTCCTCTGCCTCCTATCTTCTTAGGGAAGTTTAAGCTTCACAGAAGGAAATGGGGTTCTAGAAACACAAGCAGTCCATTCTCTCAACTCTGGGGACAACCACTTTTCCAACGTTGCCCATGATCACAGAGAAAACAAACTGTATGTAAGTGACTCAATTCCCCTCTGGGTTGGGGACTGAGATGGTAGGAGGAAGCCACAGATGCCTCCGTGAAATTGCTCAACAGACACCACATTTTCCTGTGGAAGGAGAGGTCCTGGCTGTGCCCCCTGCAGACCTGTATCTTGCATGTCTGTTCTCACACAATCAACACTCTTCCTTTCGAAAGTTCCCATTCCTTGATTGCTTGGAATCAAAGGGTGCCAGGACTGAAATGTGAAGACTTTGAAGATTATTTAATTTTGAACTAGTGGTTGGTCAAAAAAAGCCACTGCCTGTGGACATTGAGACTGGTTAAAGGCTGGGGTGGTGAGTGGGCAGACAGGCTACTTCTTTTTGTGTCCACATCAGCGCTGACATTTTCACAGCACCAGACAGGAAGCGTAGCCCACTGTCTGGGGCACAGACTGGGTGTCAGGAGTTCTAGGCCGGGAATGTCTGCCATGGTGTGTGTGGAAGTGTACGTATATTTTCTTAAATCAATTTGAGGCTTTACTTTTCAACCCTGGATTACTTAGACTTCTCCATTACAACAAAGAGCCAAAACTCCATTCCCAGGCAAGCACAGGGAAGCAAAATTGGACACATGTGGCCTCAACACAGCTGCAGTAGGAAAGGGGACAACACTGAGGGGGACAAGGAAAGAGAAGACCATAAGCTGAGACGACTCATACTTCACCCAGGTGAGGCTAGCACAGCGTGCTGTTCACAGGAGGACTATGCATTCCAGTCAACTTCACTATAAATTTTTGACCCACTAAAACTCTTGGAAGCAGGAATAGCATCCACTTCCTAAACAACGTGCCCCTGAAATGCTATGAACTTTGAGAATCAATGATAATTATAGAAAGGCTTCAGGACCACTATGAGTCATGCTCAACTTGACAGCAATCAACAACAACAAAACTCTTTAAGACCAAGTTATGAACACTTACAACAAAAAACATTTGTAAAACATGATGTATACAAATTATTGTATAAAACATAATATTAGTGAAGCACAATATAGACGAGCAATTGCACCTAAACCAATTAAAAAAAAAAAAAAAGTCTAAATAGGCTGTGGGGAAAAAAGACCAAAGTCTGTATCTCATTCCTTCCTGGTTATACATGAAGTGAAGTGCAGTTCAGTGGAACACTTCTCACACACAGGAGACATGAGTTCAATTCCCAGCCTGCACACCTCTCACCACCTATCAGACACCACCTGTCAGTCTTGTACACTGCTGTGAAGCTGAATACTAAGTAGAGCTTTCAAACCAAAAGAGACTAGAAGAAATGCCTGAAGACCTGCATCTGAACAGGAGCCAGAGACCATCAGAGCTCACAATGGGTGGATCCTATTACAGGAGGGGTGGCCCCACAGCAGCCAGCCCAGCACTCTTAAGGTATCTAAGCCCGTCCTCCAGCTCTTTCTTAGCATCCACTAAGTATCAAGCCTAATGTTGTCTGTTTTACATATACTATCTTTCATCTTTTTTTAAACTTCTTGTTATATTTACTATTATTATTCATTTTAATGAAAATTTACAGAGATTTTGGATTTCCAGTCATTCATTATTACATTCAGAATACTTCTTTTTTTTTTCTTTTATTGGGAAAAACATATTTGGGGTACAAGGAGGTGAGGGTTGGGGGCAGAAGGGTGAGGATGGGCCAGGATGCAGCTGCAGAGCTGCACAGTTTGGTCGGTGGGGGGAGCAGGTGAAGGAAATGATAAGGGTCCAGTGGGGACCAGATGCTACAGAGAAATGACAAGCATTTTCCAATGGTAATTAAACCAACTGTCTTATTGATTTGGGAATTGGATGCCAACTCTCTGGCTTCTTCATGCTGAACAGGGGTGCAGATGTAAAGGGGGGAAGGGAGGACTCTTTATCACCTTACTGGTGATCTTGGGTTA
>NW_006399927.1:1393254-1408664 GCF_000299155.1 Elephantulus edwardii
CCTGACTGAGGACTCTGTGGTCAGGGATAGTGTCTCCAATTCCAGCACTGTCACTTTTACCCCCCCCCCATAAGTTGTCATACTATATTTTGAAGTAGGTGTCACTGCCCTCCCCCTTTATATATGATAAAGGGAACCTGAGAATTGTGAACAGACTCCCCCCAGATCTAACCATCTTTTGGCAGAAGCATTCAACAGAACAAAATATGTGGTGCATTTAGGATGTCGGTCCTCTTGTGCATGCCGCCACTGTTAAAGTCATCAGACTCACAGTGACTTTCAGCAATCCATTGTATAGGTAATCATCTTCTTTGGCCTGTCCAAGGAAACCCAAACCTGCAGATGACGGGCATGCATCCCATCCCCCACCTCCTATGCAGGCGGCCAGCGGGGCACGTGTCCCCCACCCAAGTGCAGGTGGCCATTGGGGGAGCGCCCCCCCCCCCAGCCGCACGGGTGCCCGCTTTCCCCACTGCCGCCATGCTGGCTCCAAGAATTCTCTCCAGCACAAGTCCACCTTGCGGCAGTGTGGTGAATTCACTGCACCAGTCTTGAGGAGGACCGGTGCCCAGCATCCATCCTGGGTGAGGGAATCCATTGGTTCCGGTTGTGGAAGCCTCATGGAGCTGCAGTGGCAAAGGCTCTGCAGGAGGGGGTTGAGAGCCACGAGACTCACCCATTCCTCCTTGGGAATCCTTGAATTCCTGTTGTTGAGCCTCGATCTTCACTGAGGGCCAGTCATCAACTGTTTAAATGTTCAATTATCAATAAGCCGAAGTCTGTAGAAGGCCATAATGGCCCTGCTTTAAGTGGTTCGCTGTTCCCGCAGCTCACCACGCTGTCTCTGCCTCCGCCGCCATCTTGGATACCCACTATCTTTCAACTTTTAAACAGACTTACGCAACCCCTTTTCAGATTCAAGATCCAAGGTTCAGAAAAGTTAGACAACTTGCTCAAAATCACACAGCTAGTGAAAGGTAGCACCAAGATTTGTACATTCATGCTGGACATTGAGGCTTTAGCTAAAAATTACATCCTTCATGAGATCTTTCTTGATCTCATTTGACCAAGGTCCCTCCTATCCAAGTCAGACTCAATCAACATGCTGGCCATTTCATTTTCATAGCCCATCTCTGTCAAGTTGACTGTCACAATGACACTGTAAGAGGGAACTGTTTGCCAGGGTTTCCAGGGTTGTGAATCTGAACAAAGCAGATTCCTTCAGCTGGTTCCTAAAGAGTGGCTGGCAGATTTGAACTAATGACCTTTCAGTTAACAGCCAAAGTGCTTAACACCATGCCACCAGGACTCTTATGTTTTCCTAGCACATTATGAAAAACCTTCTCATTCACCTAGTTATTTGGTTCTTTATTAACCATTTCTACAACTCTAAATGTAAAAAGCACTTAAGTCTCATGCTTGTCTAGTTTGACATTTTAACTAAACAGACATGATCCTCACAAAGCCTGACACATTCAAGCTACTTAGTTTTAAACAGTTGGGAAAAGTGAAGGAGAAAAAAGGGAGGAAAGAAAGGAAGAGGGAAAGCAAATAAAGTCCTTCTGACCCCAAAGTCTGCTTCTGCTTAAAGTCACCGAAGGAAGTGCTCGAAGCATATATTGGGGAACATCATCAGTTGCAATCCGCTCCTGCCAACTCAAAGGGTGGTTTTTAGGGAAGCAGAGCTCTAGGCCTTTCTCCAAAGATGTATCTGAGTAGCTTCACACCTCCAACCTCTCAGTGGGCAGCCTAGCGTGTTAACCATCCACACCACCTGAAGACTCAAGAAAGGATGGCCAGAGTCCTCATTTCCAGGTACCATTTACTTTCCTGTCTGTTTTACATCACCTCTATGCCACCCCTCCAAAACAAAGCCTCTTTTTCTGCCAATTCAACTTGACTTCCAGTTCAGATGCAAAACAGCCAGTGGGATAGCATCTGTGGCATACTACACAGGGCCCAGGGCTTGGGAATCACCAGAAAAGGTGGCCACTGAAGACAAGACATCACCGTTCTGAATCTCAAGATTCAAGTCTTGTCTGAGCACACAAAAAGTCAGATTGCTTGCTTATTCTTTGCTTCAGGCATTAAGCATTCAAGATGGTAAAAAACTAAAAATAAGTAAGCATGTTTAAGAATCCAACCAAGAAAGAATTAGATGGTGACTAGTGGCCACTAAGCACCACTCTGATGAGGGATACAACAGGTGGATCTCAACAGAAAGGGAGAAAAATACAGCCAAACACTTGATTTCTTCCAAAGTCCTAACTTTCTGGGCAAGCTGAAAATCAGACACTCCCCAAGTCTACCTCCAAGACATCACATAAACCTCGAACCCACACCATTGAGGAGACCTTTCAGCCCAGGGCAAGCCCTCTTCCTTTCGCTGAGCTTCTCCTTACTGCACTTTGCGGACATCACGTTTCTCAAAAGGAAAGGTGCGCAGCAACCTCACATAATCAAGTCAAGCAGCATCATTTTCCTACAGAGTGCTGTGGGTCACAGACTGGTCACTTTCAAAGTACCTCAAACTTTGTCCTCATGCTATTTTTCACACCTCACAGACTACAGTGTGGTGTAAGTATAACTTTCAGGTACACTGGGAAACCAAACCATCTCCTGGCTCATTTCATAACAATATTCTTTTACTGAAGAGGTCTGAAACTGAATCTACAATTACTTGTGGTCTTCCTATAACAGAATGATTCGTTAAAATAAAGAGTCATCACTGGCTGTGCAACTTTAGAAGTCATCTACAGGAGACCAAACAGACAGCAAAAATAAGTGTTCACGAAACCAGATTACTAGAAGCTGAAAACCAGATCTCTAGAAATTGAAACATGCAGATGGGTAATGAGAAAGTTAACACACTACAAGAATTATAACCAATATCACTGAATAAACAGTGTGGTAAGTGTTCACTGAGAACCTGGTTTGCCAGGTCAATATGCACCAAAAACACAACAAATATTCTCGTTTAAAAACTAGAAAAATAGACTTTTACAGAGAAGAACTAATCGAGTCCTCCTCCCAAAATCCTCAGGCATCAGAATGGGGGAGGTGTAAATGGATTTCAGGAGAAAACCAAGGCCTGCCTGCTGCTCTCCCTCTTCTGTGTCCAGAAGAATGGAATCTGGTGTCATGGTATAACTGCTTGTTTTCAAAGGGCAGAACATCCACTAGACTCACAAACCCCTTTACAAACTGAAAACTTGTCCTGACAATCTCAAAAAGCTGAGGTGACCACATTTAATATCTTTGACCTGTCCTGATTATTTTCTCAAAATAATGCCTATCTGGAGTTTAGTCAAGCACATTTTTACAATTTACTTTGATCGGACAAACCACACACAGCAAAGTACATTTTCTACTTAAGACACAAAACAAATAAAACTCTTGCTTGGTGTCCTTGGAAACAGAAAAAAGAAAAAAAATATACATATAAGTCAAGGATCCCCCCCCCCTTGTTATTTATCCTAATACTGCCAGTTCTGAAAGAAAGCAGTTGGAGGGGGAATTTAGTAACTTTGATTTGTCCCAAGATACATTTTTTTACACTGAGGTCCTACTCCTGACAGTATGCACATGTGACCTGTTCTAAAAAAAGGATATTTTCCACTTCTTGCACAACTGGAGCAGATATAAACATCAGCCTGTGCAAACTGCACACCAGAATGCAAATAAAATGAAAACGTACACGTGCACTTAAATAAATTCCATATATAGCAATAACTGGGAAAGGAAATCTCCAATAATACACAAAACACTTAGGATCCCATTTTAATCAAGTTTTCAATCTAATTATACCACAAAACTAATTTACATAATCAGATGCAAACATCTGCCAGGATGGAAGCACCTCAATTTCGCTTCAAATACTTGACTCTACATATGTTTTAACAATTGTTGGGGGTGGTGGTGGAGAGGATAAAATTCTGTAAGAAGGAATTGATATTACTTTCTAATATGTACTAGGTTGCATGCTAGTTATTTTTTTCCCACATTTTATCTTCATTTAAACCTTCTACCAGCCCCAGCCTCTACCTAGCTACAAGTCTGTCATATTGTAGCAACCTATGTGTTGCTGTGATTCCAGGTTCTGGTCTTCCAGCGTTGCAAACACCTGCATGTCACCACAGTGCACAGAGCTCCCAGACTCACACACACTGGGGAGAAAGGCCTGGTGAACACCTAATGAAAACATGACAGATGACAAGAGAACACAGTCTGATGAGCTTCCTTCTGCAACATCATCAGGAGGCTCAAGTGCAGCAAGATGTTTTGTTTGGTGACACAGGCCAGCAAGAAGATCCTTGGTGAGACAGGGAGCCCAGCAAACACAATGACCTCACACTGGTGGCCCTGCGGACAGCACTGCCGGGCCCTGTGTCTCCCCTTTGCAGGTGAGGATGCCATGAACCAGCAATAGACAGCAGATAATGGCAACAATCGAACTACAGAAATAGGTCTACTGCTGCTCTGGACTGAGACTCCAAGAGGCCAAGAGTTTCCACAGAAACACAACTAAACAAAAAAGCCACATGAAGGCCCAAGCCTGCCTGGTGGCAGAGAATTTAAACACAGCCTCTTCCAAACCTGTCCCTATCTCTCTAGCACTGCAAGCAGACCACAGAGCATAAGAGAAACCTAAGACTTTGGTTAGAAGATTAAACAGAAAAATAAAAACCTTCTTAAGAGGTGTCTCTTGCAGGCAACATATCAATGGGCTTTGTTTCTTCATCCATTCTGCTACTCTTTTTCTCTTAACTGGTGCATTTAGTCCATTCACATTAAGTGTGATCATTGTCAGGCCAAGTTTTACTTTTGCCATTTTGCATGTTTCTTCTTCTGTTGTTTCCAGTTACTATGGCCCATTCACTTCTGGCATCTCTGTGTGTAGGACTTCACTTAAAATTTCTTATAGTTTTGGTCTTGTTTTCACAAGTTCCTTAAGGTCCTTCTTTTCTGCAAAGAATCTAATTTCCCCTTCAAATTTCACAGAGAGCTTCGCTGCATATACGATCCTTGGCTGTAAATTGTTATCTTTCAACTTTCTGTAGGTATCCCATTACCTTCTAGCTATTGAATGAATTTGTTCTTGAAAACAATGTATTCAAGTTTTGTAAATAAACTAGTTGTTGTTGTTGTTGTTGTTAAGTGCCTTGGGCGACTCACAGAGACCCTATGAAGGAGTCCTCAACGCTTGGATGCCTTTCATCCTCTCTCCAGGTTCATAGGGTTTCTGGAGGCAAGCTATTAGGGAAGTGGATGCCACTCCTCCTTTCAAGGTTGTTTTAACGGGGGAGCTCCACCCCACTCTCTGTCCGCATTGGGTAGCCAACCATTAATGCATTTGACACATTAGTGTCACAGTGTTCAGCCTCACAAACCTGGGAGAACTTGGCCACAGTCTCTCCCCTCTTCTCCTGCCGGGCTTGAAGCCCTCTGCTGCCTCCTTAAACCCTAGGCCAAGCCTGGCTTGCCTGGCTCCTGGAGGCAGAGTAGACCTTCTTGTCCGAAAACTGCCACAACACCCGCCCAAACAGCACCATGCTCTCTCTGGCAACAGAGCCATAGCAACCCTGGGCCGAGCAAACCTGGGAGAACATGGCCACCGTCTCCATAATAAACTAGTAGAAAATAATTTAAAAAAAAAAAAAAAAAAAAGAGGATTGGCTAATCTTGCCAGTCCATAATGGCTGGTTTTGTCATTAAATTGAGCAGATCCACCACCAGCAAAGAAGCAGCAAAAGAATGCAAAGTGTCCTTTGGAATCTGAGATTCTTAACACCAGTCAGACCAGGACTTAAGGGAGCAGCCATAGCAGCTACAGCAGAGAACCAGAGACCCGACACGACACTGAGTGGACCTTGGGACTGGCATCTTGTGGAAAAAGACCTAGGAGTTTTTGTCCAAAGAGTTTGTTAGACAACTGGGGGTGGACAGGGAGAAATATAATTGGCTCAACTGAGAACTTTGATACACTGGCCTAAAGTGAGGCTCAAGGCTGGGGCACCTGTGAGCACATTCTGAAAGATGTCCGTATTGAGTGATTTTATCTTGCTGCTAACCCGAATTATAACCTTTTGACTTCTCTAAAAAAACAAAAACCTTCAAGCTCTACCTTAGGACTATGTCCCCCCAAGGCATCTAACGTTTTATTCAATGTTGTAGGAAAACATGGAGGTCAGTGCTTAATCTTCAAGACCAAAACCAAACACTCTTATTCATCCTCAAAACGGTTCCTCCAACTTCCTTTCCACTGTCACAGTCCTATCGCTGAAGCATCTCTCCCCAGGTGATCCCACTGCCTTGTATGGTCATCTGGATCCACATGTTCTCATCCCTTCATCCCACAGTCCCTCAGCACTACTCTAGGGGGTGGTCAGCGAGCTGAACTGTTAACCCCAAGGTCATGCCTCACTGAAGCTTCAAGTCCACAAGGAAACACAGTGCTGAGTCAGCCAGGAGTTGAGCCTGAGTACTGGGAGTTCTGGAGAAGGCACACATCTTTGAATGCCCCACAGTGGAGCACAGGCGTACACAGACTAGTGGACAAGAACAAAGGAGCTGGGCCTGACTGACACAATTGAAATCCAGGCCCCACCACCTACTATGCCTCAGTATCCTTATCTCTCAAATGAGAATAAAAATATATCCATTCAAGACTCAAGGAAAAATTATCCTGGATAGCCTAAATACTTAAAATAACTCCAGAAACCCTATGGAAAGAGGATGAAAGGCACCCAAGAGTTGAGGACTCTCCTTCATAGGGTCGCTACGAGTCTCCTACAACTCGACGGCACTTAACAACAACAACAACATGGTAATTTCTGTCATAAACATATCTGCATTGTGTTTTTAAAATTATAAATAATATCACTATTGGATTTTATTATGATGCAAATGCTACAAAGATTGTGTTTCTGTTTACACATTAAATCTGTAACAGAAGCCCATATATATCTCCTCAATAAATGGTCTCAAACAATTCCATACAGACTATGAGTCAGTTCTAACTTCATGGCCTATTACGAGATTCCGCAAATAAGTGCTGAATGTCAACTTTTACATATATCTTGACAGCAAAATTGCCATTTTTATACATCTAAAAGAATGTTATAAGTTCAATCAAAAATCTAAAATGCAAAAATGTATCAGGGAGATACTCAGCAAAAGCAGAGTATACTGAAATTAGAGGAATCTCACTGTACAATGTTTACCTTAGAGAAGAAAGGTAGAAGCCAGCAAATAAAATTACTTTCCTGAATAGCAATATCAAGATTCACTGTTAAACATTAAAAAAAAACCCAAACAAACAATAGTCACATTTACTTACTAAGAGCTAACTATGTGCCAAACTGATGGCATACCAATTGACATATTTCAAAAAATAGATGCAGGCTTGAATGTGTTCATCAAGCTGTGCCAAGATGATCCTAGCCAACTGACTGGAAGAGATCCATATTTATTCCCATACCAAGAAAAACTGACCCAATATAATGTGGGAATTATCCAACAATATTACTATTACCACAAGTAAGTAAAATCTTGGGAAGATTATCCAAAAATAGCTGAAACAGTACATCAACAGATAACTACTAGAAACACAAACTGGGTTTAGAAGAGGCCGTGGCACTAGGGACATCACTGTAAATGTCAGCTAGATCTTGGCTAAAAGAAGAGAGTACCAGAGGAAGGTCTATCTGTGTATTATTGACTATTCAAAGGTATTTGACTGTATGGATCACAACAAATTGTAACTAACATTAAGAATGGGAATCCCAGAACACGTAACTGTGTTCATGCGAAACCTATACTCGGACCAGGAAGCAGGCGTCAGAACAGAGCAAGGAAAAAATCAAGGCTCAAAATCAAGACAGGAATGTGTCCTTTCTCAGGACCTTTTTCAATCTATGTACAGAACAGAAAGTTCAGGAGGCTGGACTTTATGAGGAGGAATGTAGCATCAGGACTGGAGGAAGGTTCTTCAACAACCTGCACGAAACCCTGCTTGCCAAAACCGAAGAGGACCGAAGTATTTGCTGCAGCACATCAAGAACTGCAGTCTTCAATATGATTAGAATCTCAATATCAAGATTCTCACCAGTAGGCCAATTGGCAGCATGATGATAGATGGATTAAAGTCTGAGATTGTTAATAATTTCAGGTTGCTTATTTCCACAATCAACACTCTTGGCACCTATAATTGGAAAAATCAAAAGATGAACTGCACTAGGAAAATTTGCTGTCAGGGATCTCTCCAGAGTGCTGGAGAGCAACAATGTCAGCCTAGAGACTAAGGTGTACCTGATCCAGGCCATGGTCTTGGCAATTACTTTTTATGCATCAGAGAGTTGGATAATGACTAAGGAGGGGGGGGGGGGCGGGAAAGATCCATTGTGTTACAGTGCTGGAGAATAATACTGAACATACTACGGACTACCAAGAGAAAAAAAATATATCTGTCCAGGAGAGGGTGAAAACAAATTTCCCCTTGGAGGCAAGGATTTTGAAGTTCTGTCTCACACACTTTTGCCATGTTGCCAAGAGGGCCTTCTCTTTGGAGAAGGAATTATGCTTAGAAAGATAGCAAGGTTGTGAAGGAGTAAGAAGACCCTGGATAAGATGGACTGACACAGTAACTGGTGTAATGGGAATAGGTGTGTCAGAAACAATGAGACAGGCTCAGGATAGGGGAGGGTTTGGAGCTATTGTGCATAGGATCACTGGGAGTCACAAATGACTCAACAGTACATGAAAACAACTATGTGTCAAGCATCATTTTAGGACCTTTCTACACTTAGTTAATATCCTTAGAACCACTATGAGGCAAAGCTCCATTTACCAGATGAAGAAAAGTGAAGTTCAAAGTCAGCAGGCTTTGCAAGGTGGTCTAGCAGGTTAGGAGCAAATGATAAGATCAGAATTGGTCTTAATCTTCATGCTGATTGGATCTCCTGACTAGACAGACCAGAAAAGTCCAAAGAACTTTTCAAATGGGGGAAAAAATGGTTTTGTTTTGCCAAGAACAGTATCTTTTCATAAAAAAGTGGACTTCTACTATTATCAAAGGAATAAAAATTTCAGAATAAATATTAGCACAGAACTCCAAAAACTTCACCAGAGACCTCTAAGAATCCACTTTGGGGAACTACGCTTGATTCTGCCTTGCCACTATAAACGTAATATCTATTTTATTCCTATTTCTAATTTGCAGATAACTAAATAACAGCTGTCTAAGGTAATATTAAAAAATGTGGCAGGAAAGGAGAATGAAATCAGACTGGTACTCAAATGTGTCCAGGATATCTGTATAAGCCACTAAAGCCACAGAATACAGCACCCAGGAGAGGGAAGGAAAGAACCATATGGCTCAAGGATGATACCATGTTTCAAAATGTTGCTTTAAGGCCAAAAGAGACATACCGGAAGTTCCTTCACTGGGAGGAGCTCATTCAGTTCCAAATTAGCTTCAATAACAGGGCTGATGTGTAAATTCTGGGCTCATTCTTGATCTCCAGCGCCATTTAGAACTCACTGTGAGTTCACAAAGGTTTTTAAACGCTTGTTGAGGGATCCAAAGTACAAACAATTCTTCATTTAGTCTTTTCTCCTACAGAAGGCTGGTGGCACAAACAATGAACACATTGGCTGCTAACCAAAAGGTGGTGGTTCAAGCCAAAGTGGGAGAGCCTGGCATTCTCCTACCACACAGATCACCGTCAAAAAAGCCAACGTGTTCAGATCAAATTTGATTTGATAGTACCCAGTAATAGCTCTCAATGTGTGCCTCTCATGACACAACTGTGCCAGTAAACAGGACAAAAATGTGGTTCACATAATCTAAAGCTAGCAACTTCACATCCCAAAGGCAAGGAGGTCTAGGCTATAAACGAGACCTGTCTTCTCTCAAGAAATAGTAAAGATACAGGCTGAACAAAGAGCATACACGTTCCCCTGCGTAGAGGTCCCAGTGGATATCTATTCTAAAAGCACAATGTTAAGTACCAAACCAAACATCCTCCTCAAAGTTGTATCCTAATGGGGAAGCAATGCATATGCAAAGAACAACCAGGCACTGAGCCCTCTGTGTGTCAGGCATTGTTCTAGGCCAGCGGCTCTGAAACAGGGAGGCTTTGCATCAAGGGGACATTTGGCAATGTCTGGAGACACTTTTTGTCACAACAGTGGATGGAGAAGGGTCACAGGGCCTCTTGCAGGTACTGGCCAACGACACGGGTAAACATCTTGCAGAGCAAAAGAACACACTAATACAAGCATACAACAAGGAATTAGCCAGGACCAAATGTCAATGATGTCAAAGTGGAAGACCTTGTTCTAGGATTTGCAGACAATCCCAACTGCATGAAGCTCATACCCTAGAGAGAAAGAACATATATTAAGCATAATATATTGACAAATAATACAGAGTGTTAGTGACTCAGTACTACGGAAGGGAATAAAGTAGGGCAAATCAGATGGAGACTGCTGAGGAACAGCAATTGTAAACAGCATGGTCCAGGCAGGTGAAGGGGCATCAGCAAGTGCAGCATACAAAGGCCCTGAGGAGGAGAGACCAAGAGTGCCCTAGGAAGAGCAAGGAGACCAGCCTACCTGGAACAGAAGGAACTGGAGAGGGACAGCAGCATGGCCAGGGAGCCGCCCTGCAGGCTGCCATGTGCCATTTAAGAACTTGAGTTTTACTCTCAAACCAGCAGGTCCATTGGAGTGTTCTGAATACAGAATAACTTAGTCAGTGCAGGTTTTCTCAGAGAACCTCAGTACTCTGACCACCTAGACCCTGTGCTTCTGCTGTGCAGAGGTATCACTGTGCACTGTACAATACCCTCTACCCCATGCTATATGACAACCACAAATGTCTCCAGATGTCACCACTGGCTAAGGACCAAGAATACAGGAGTTGCCATACTGAAATCCACTTATGGGAGGTAAGGCAGGACAGTGGGTAAAAGACAGATGTGATAATCTGGGGAGTCTGTGGGGCTTAGGTAGTAGAAGAATTGTGAAAGTGGGCTGATTCTGGATTCCACAGGGACAATCCAAAGATACAATGGAAAGAGAGGCTAGATACAGAAGTCTTCAACTTCTTCCAACCAAGATCTACAAAAAGTGAGGAGCCTAGGCAAAGGCCAAAGGCAAAAAGGTACAGGAAGTCCCTGAACACCAAGCAGCCCCCATAAAGCTGCACAACAGATGCAGACGTCAATACATTAGAAAACTGAGGAAAACAGCATGGGGAAATTCTGCCAACCCCAGTATTTATTCACAGATTTTATTTAACTGGTTTACTTCAAACAGCATGTGTCTCTCTGCTCCAAATACAAGTTCTGCGACAAGTTTTTTAGTGGAGCCTTCCCTCTGAACCAGTGCTGCCTGCAGATGTCTCTACTGTAAGATGTGAAGGCATCACTCTCAAGTCCTCATAATCGCACCTTCCCACAATCCCCGTCATTCTCACTGGGCATGGAGGACGTGCCCCCTGATAAGTGAACATGCCCAAATCCTTAAACATGACTTTGGTTTGTGTTTTTTTCCAGATGGCGTTTGCTTCACTGTCTCAAACTAACTTAATGTTATGTATCAGCTACCATCAAAAATGTTCAAAAGCAGTTAATTCATTTCTTTCAGGACTCTGCACATACTTGCACCCTCCTTCTGGCCATGTGAGTATTTGCTTATAGTAGCAAAAGCATGGCTGGCCCCATAACACATCGGTCCCTTCAGCCAAATGCAGAGAAAGCTTGGACAAGTGAAACAACAATACCCTTCATACAATATCACCACACCCCCAGCCCCCAACACACACAATCTATGCTCACACACAAAACCACCATTATGAAGAGAAACACCAACTAACTACAGTTGGCTTTAGGCTTCTAACTGCACAGGCCACTTCCCTTCCATCTCCATTGTGCATTTGCAGAGATGATGCCTCTGCCAGCAGCCTGGTTCTGAGCTTGGTTCCATTTTCCTCCCCAGCTGTGTTTCTAAGTCCTCAGGCCACAGGCCTCAAGGAAACAAAGCCCCACTTTGCCACAGAGCAAGAACCAGCTCCGATGTCTCCATAATAGAAGGTACAGCACACTCCCGACCCTCTCCCTCTCCAGTGGCCCTGCTGTCTGGGCCCTGTCCCCTACCTCCAAAGTCCAGGGGCAGCGGCAGACAGGCTGCTAAGGAGCCCCACAGAGGACGTGCAATTCTAGACGCACCTATCACAAAGACCATCGCCCCTTGCTCACTCTTAGTAAAACTGGAAATGACAAGTCCCAGGCTGGGATGGCCACAGGGCACGGAGAAAGGAGGACACCGACTTCCCCACAGGCAAGTGTAAAGAAGGGAGCACTGCCCAGTGGCGCGAGGCTGTGCAGTGTCAGACCAGCGGGTCCCCCCACTCCTCTCCTGCTAACTTTTAAAGAGTCCAGAGGATGAAAAGCGCGCCTCTAACAGGTAAGGGGCGCGCCAGGAAGGCCTGGGTTCGCATCCACGGCGAAGGATTGGCAATCTCTTCCCGTGCGATTACTGCCTCTGAAAATCTGCCGCAGGTCCGTCCGTAGGTTCCGACGCTACAAAACAACAGGAATACTGCCAGAAATCTCTCATTAGCTTCCTCAAGCCAGTCAAGTCAGTCGCACGTACCTCTGACATGTTTCCAGGAGGGACCAGTCCCTAAAGAAAGCCATTTCGCTCAGTAAAGTAGGAAGGTCAGAGACAAGAGGAGGGCGCTCAAAGGGGCGTGCAGACACCCCCCAATACCAAGGCGGACAGCTTCTTTCCGCTGTCCGCGGTGTCTCCCAGGGTGGGCGCATCTGAACAGCACCAGCACGACTCCCCGAGAACCTCACCTGGCCAAAGCGTCCCGCCCCCGCCGTCCGGCTGCGGCAGGTGAGAGGGGGCGGGGAAGCTCACCTGGTGGCCGAGCGGGCTCGCACAAGAGGCTCCAACATTACTGTCGCCCGGCAGGGTCGCGTTCCGGTCCCTCCACGGCCGCTCCCCGAGCCCTCGGCCCACGGCGATGCTCGGACCAAGGGCGCCCCGCAAACTCTGCGTGCCCTCACCCACTGCGCCAGCACCCTGGGCTCGCGCCCCACCCCCACCTCCGGCAGGAACTCCCAGCCCCCCACGTCTGCAAAGCCCGCACCCCCTTAGGGGAGGGTCCCGCGCCCCGAGGAAAGGGTCCCGCGCGCCGGACTCTCGCGGCCGCCCCCGCACTCAGCCCCTCAGCTCGGGGCAACTCGCCCTCTGCCCCGGGCAAGGGCACGGGGTCCTTGTCCCAGAGCCCGCGGGCTGCCGCGCCGCCCGGCCTCCCCCAGCTGTCACCGCTCACCTGCTCTGGAGCGGCTGACTTTTGAGTTCGTAATAGGTCTTGGGCTCTTCATGAAACTCCTCCCCGACTTCGAAATCGGGCACGATGCCCGACTCTGCCTGCATGGCTCCCGCTGGGCGTCCGAGCACCGCCGGAGAGCGAGGACACCGCGGAGCGCACGCGAAGAGCGGGCTGGTCCGCCGTGCGCCCCCGCAGCCCTCGGCGGCCCGCGCGCCCCGTGCACGAGCTGCCCCGGCCCGGCGGGCAGCCGCCGCGCCTGGCCTCCTGGGAGCTGTAGTCTAGCTGGGGCCTGGCCCGCCCAGGTCTGCCCGCCGGGCGCCGGGCGCAGGACTACAACTCCCAGAAGGCCAGGCGCGGCGGCGAGCCAGACATTCGGCAACTCCGCTCGGGATTCACTGGCAATGTCAGCAGCTCCCTTGGTTTGAAGGGTACACACTCACCTACTTCGGATTAATAGGACCGATGGCGAGCTCTCCCACCTCACCCTTCTCCACTTCAGACATTTACGACGTCAGAAGTCTCTATTTAAAAACATTCATACTGAAGGGTTTGGGCACTAGAAAGTTTTGGCAGTCTGGCTGTTTTAAAATGAAGGGACTTCTCCCAACCTGCTTACTGCCCTGGGCTGCAATGGCTTACTAGCTTTTCCCAAACTACCAAAGCCTGGGAACTTGTTTCACTTTCTAATTAAAACTTTATTGTAGAAAATGCTCTTGTACTTTTCTTCTCTGTGACAAACTCCGCCTGGACTTAAACAATATTGTTTCCTTAAGTAGCAGTGTTCACTTGATCAAATCTAACGCAATATTTTTGTTCCATTCATGTAAGAAGGCACAGACCCTGTATCCTTCGAATGTCTGAATTGGTGGAAGTTCAAATGAGATGGTGTGAAGTTGTTGGATACAGAAATCATTTGTCACTCTCCCTCTACTTAAATTTGCCAGCGCTCACTTAGGTGACAGGCACTTGATTACTTTCAATCCGCCCTCCACAATAGTTCTAGCAGGACCTTTCCCCGATTGTAAAAGTGTGCTAAGCATGGACAGATGTACAGAGAGGTATCTAAAGTCCTAAGACTTGTGGTCAAATGCCGAATCCAGCTCTGTGAAGTATTCCTTGATCTTTGACATACTATTTGATTCTTAGAGGCCTCATTTTTTTTTTCTCTGAACCTGTTTCAGAAGGTATGTCAAGACAAAATGCAAGAGAAAGTGATTGGTAGTGTGTGGAAATGGTTCTCAGTCTTTTTAAAAAAGGAATTCCTTTCCCCCCCCCCAAAAAATAGTTGTTTCAGACTACCATTTATTTCTGTGTTTGTCCTTTTGGAGGTAATAAACTTAATGATCAACATAGGAAAACAAGGCAAGACTACTAATGGAGTACCTCCTAAAAGTTGCCATCTTGCCTGCTCTGCATTGTGCTGTAGCATTCTCCTGTAAAAAAGAGAAGACCACTGAAGAATAGAGTTCCTTTAGGAGCTAGGGATATCAGAGACTTGGAAATAGGCTAGGAATTACATGGTATGCTGGGTCGATTACTCAAACACCACAAAATATTTCAGTGCCCAGAATGCCTCTTAGGTCACTTACTACCCCATTGAAGTACAACTAAAAAATCTCTCATTACCCACAAGTTGGAATAGACTTATAGCTGACGGTCTAGTGGATTTTCAGAGGCTGTAAACTGCACAGGAGGAAACTGCCCACCTTTCTCCCTTGGGGTTAGCTGCTGGATTCAAATCCCCAGAGAGGCACAGCTTTTCAGTGAAGGGTACAGCCCCCTACAGACTATCCCACCAAAGCTCCATGCAGGTGAAAATCACTGAAGGAAAGGCAATTTTTTAATATCTGTGAATGCAGAATCTCATATTCATTGCTAGAAGAGCTGCTAGAAGTTGTTGTTGTTGTTATGTGCCATCAAGTCACCTGCGACTCATAGCGACCCTATGTACAACAGCCCTAAACTCCGCTCTGTCCTGTGCCAATTGCACTGTCTCTGACACTCCCATCCCAATTATCCCAGTCACTGAATCAATCCACCTCATAGAGGGCCTTCCTCTCCT
>NW_006399927.1:1410989-1416304 GCF_000299155.1 Elephantulus edwardii
GTTGGTGCATATATTTGAATGATAGTGGTATTCACTGGACTTCCTTGTATGCGTATAGATATTATCCTGTCACTGACAATATTGTACTTCAAGATAGATCTAGCAATGGCTAGAAGTTAGAAATGCTAGAAGTTAGATGTCAATAATAATAAAGATTTACCTTCTGTCATCAGGAAGAGGAACAGAAAAACACTGAAAGGCCCTGTGATGCATCTGTATTCCTAACTGTAGACTTTTGGAGTAAAAGTAAATTCGACTGCTGGTGGAAAGGTTAGCAATTCTACCCAGCAGCACCTGGAGAGAAAGCTTGGGCGATGGCCTCCCAAATCAACCATGGCACACCAGTAAGAGCACAGTCCTCCATCAACACTACCACTCAGAGCACAGTTCTATCCTAACACGTGAACATGTCCTGAGTTAAAACTGAGCTGATGGAAGTCTGTTGCAGACACTCACGTACAGTATTAGCCAGAGATGCTAAACATCTCACAAAATGATAGTTTCTTGCTCAACTGTAAGTGGCATTCCCACAGAGACACTGGAGGCAGATGTTTGACCTTTCCACATACCACAGTTTAAGTCTGAGGAAAGCTAGAAAATGTAAATATAAACAAAATTCTGCGTGTAAGTTTTAAAAATTGATCTCTTGAAGGACTTCAGGACTTCTTGTTCTTGTTAGAACTTCTTGTTTATTATCTCCTCAGGACTACAATGAAACTGTTCATTACATCATTTTTTATGGCAAACATTCTCCGGCTAGCCATAAGGACTCAAAATTAATGGGGGAGGGGGAACCATTTGAAAAGAATCACAAACTTTATTTCAACTAAGTGCACCCTACAGAGAGGTGTTTGCCACTCAGAGCTCAGACAAACACACTGAACTGCTCTTGGATAACTAGATTGATTGCTTTTCTTCTACATTTGTTCTTCAGAGTTCCACCTACGATTTGTTCAGAAAAACTTCTTCACTTGCTGTTGTGACACAAATAAAATAATGAAAAACAGAATCAAGCATTAATTACAAATCAGAATGTGAGATGTATGCAATTTGAATCAAGGAAAATCAGATGTTATAAAAAATGAAGTAGAACACATGAATATCGGTATCCTGTCCCTTTGAGAGCAGAAAAGCACTGACCATTTTTAATTGGGCAAGCATATGTTCCAGTATAACAAGAGTAACAAATTGAAGAGAAATAGCATCACTTTAATCCTCAAAAAGAACATTTATGCAAAAATGTAGGATGATCATGTTATGCTAAAATGTAGAATGATCACATCATATAATAAATACAATGCTGAATAACTCCATCATTACCATGGATGCTAAAGTGTATCACTACTTAAAGAGACTCAAGATCCAGCCAAGCTGACACATAACTTTAGCAATCATTGTTTGTTGTTATTGTTATGTGTTGTCTAGTTAATTAGACTCATAGCAAGCCTGTAAACAACAGATCGGAAACTTGCCTTATCCTTAACCAATGTCCCCATCTCTGACACAAGTGACCACACTGCCACAATCAAACCATCTCATCCAGGGTCTTCCTCTTTTGTACTGACCTTCTACCCTTCCAAGCATGATGTCCTCCAAGAACTGGTCCCTCCTCACCATGTGCCCAAAGTGTATGAGACAGAGCTTCAAAATCCTTGCCTCCAAAGGGCAACCAGATTTCATCCTCTCAAGGACAGATTAGTTTGTTCTTTTGATAGACTAAGGTGTATTCAATACTCTTCTCCAGCACTACAACTTAAAGGTGTTGGTTCTTCTTCTGTCATTCTTCATCATTTTCCACCTCTTAGATGCATAGCAAGCAATTGAGAAGACCATGGCCTGGATCAGATACACTTTAGTTTTAAAACAAGCATCTTTATTTTTTAGCACTCTGGAGAGGTCCTTGACAGCAGCTTTTTCCAATGCAACTCCTCTTTTGATTTCCTAACTGCTGGTGCCATGGATGTTGATTGTGGATCCAAGTAAGATGAAATTAGTAACAACCTCAATCTTTCTCCATTTATCATGGTGCTGCTTTACTGGCGCAACTGTAAGGGAGTTTGTTTTCCTAAAGTTGAGATGCAACCCATATTGAAGGTGATAGTCCTTGATCTTCTGCAGCAAGCACCTCAAATCCTCCTCAGTTTTGGCAAGCAAGGTTATGTTATATGCATAATGCAGGTTGTTGATGAGTCTTCCTCCAAACGTGATGTCACATTCCTCTTCATAAAGTTCAGTCTCTCTAATGATCTGTTCAACATATAGACTGAAAAGGCATGGAAAAAAGATATATCCATGAGGCACTTCTTTCTTGATTTTGAATGATGCAGTGCTCCCTTGCTCTGTGCAGACAACAGCTTTGTTTGTTTCTTGTTGTATACTATCGAATCAGATCTAACTGGCACAGGAGGAGATTGCCCCTTCTTCTCCAGCAGAACATCTGGTGGATTCGAACTGCAAGCCTTCAGGTTTGCAGCACAGCTTCTTGCCACTAGGCCACCAGAGCTCCCTGACAATAACTTCATGACTGAAGCTTTTTGGTGGTTTGAAACCACCAGCAACTGTTTAGGAAAAAAGCAAGCAGTCTCCTCCCATGTATTCTTCAGAATCAGAAATTCAGTGGAGGGTCATCTATGAGTTGGTTCCAACTTGAGAGCAACAATTTTTTTTTTCATTTTGTCAATTGCAAGTAAAATGATATGAAAGTTTAACCTAAAGCTGAAAAAATTAAACAAGTAGAATGGGGAATGAAAATGCACAGTGTCAATAAAAGAATGTATAAAACACAATATATATAAATGAAACACAATCTATACCACTTTTGTATGTAAAGTAATATAAAATTTAAAATTTTTAAAAAATATTCTGAAGTCTAAGTACAACCTTGAGATCATCCCACATAAACATAGAGATCATCTCAAGAATAGAGCTGATCATGGTACTGATACAATGACAGACACATAGATCAATGGAATAGAATTGAGAACCTGGAAATCAGCCCATCTCCCGATGATCAACTGATTTTTGAGAAGGAGATGAAATCAGTTAAGTGGGTAAACAACAGCCTTTTTAACAAATGATATTGCCAAAATTGGAAAAATATCTGCAGAAGAGTCAAGCAAGATACACACCACACTCCATAAACAAAAACCAACTCAAGGTGGATCATGGACCTAGGACTAAAACCAAGGATTATAAACTTCATTAAAGAAAAGCTTGGAAGAACTCTAGTAGTCCTAATCCACAGCATAATTAGTCTTCCAAGTATCCTGAAAAATCTACAACCAGGAGAAGATAGAATAGATGAATGGGACCTTCTAAGAATCAAATCCCTATGCACATCCAAACGCTTCTCCAACAGGGTACAAAGGGAAACCACAGACTGGGAAAAAGTATTTGGTAATGACATGTCAGATAAGGGACTTATATCTAGACTTTATAAAACACTTGAGCACCACAAGATAAAGGTAAATAACCCAATCGAAAAATGGGCACAGGATATGAACACACATTTCACCAAAAAAGACATTCAGATGGCCAACAAGCATGTGAAGAAATGTCCAAAATCCCTAACTCTAAAAGAGATGCAAATCAAGACAACTATGAGATATCATATCACCCCAGTAAGAAAGCAAAATTTAACAGAACAGCAAGCAACAAATGCTGGCAAGGTTGTGGAGAAACTGGAACCCTTATTCACTGTTGGTGGGAGTGTAAAATGGTGCAACCACTGTGGAAAATGGTGTGGGAATTTCTCAAAAAATTACAAATAGAGATAACATTTGACCCAGCAATTCCATTGCTGGGAATATACCCTAAAGAGACCATAACCGACATCCAAGCAGATATAGGCACACCAATGTTTATTGCGGCTTTGTTCACAACAGCAAGGAGTTGGAAACAACCTACGTGCCCATCAACAAACAAATGGATAGAGAAGCTGTGGCATATTCACACAATGGAATACTATGCTGCATTGAAAAACAAGGAATTCACGAAATATTATTCAATCCATATTGAAGACTACAGTCCTTGACTTTCTGCAGCAAGCACCTCAGGTCCTCCTCAGTTTAAGCAAGCAAGGTTGTATCATCTGCATAATGCAGGTTGTTGATAGGTCTTCTTCCTCCTCATAAAGTGCAGCCCACTTAATAATCTTTTCCAAACACAGATTGGAAACGTATGGAGACAGGATGCATCCCTGATGCACTCCTTTCCAAATTTTGAACCATTCAATGTTTCCTTGCTCTGTTCTGAGAGCTGCTTCCTGGTCCAAGTAAAGGTTTCACATGAGCACAATCAAGTGTTCTGGGATTCCATTCTTCTCAAGATTAGCCACAATTAGTTGTGATCCACACAGTCAAATGCCTTTGCATAGACAATGAAGCACAAATAGACATTCCCCTTTTACTTTTTGCTTTCTACTAAGATCCATCTGACATTGGTGATAATATCTCTTGTGTCATGGTCTCTTCTAAACCCAACTTATATTTCTGGTAGTTCTCTGTCAATATACTGTTTTAGTTGTTCCTGGATAATCTTCAGCAGGATTTTGCTTGTGTGTGATATTAGTGATAGTGTTCTATAATTTCCACACTCTGTTGGGTCACTTTTTTTTTTTTAATGGGAATAAATATAGATCTCTTCCAGTCAGGTGGCCAGGTACTTGTCCTCCAGATTTCTTGGCAAAAGCTGGTGAGCACATCCAGAGCAGCATCTGTTTGTTGAAAATGTCAATTGCTATGCTGCCAAATCCTGAAACCTTGCTTTTAGCCAACTCCTTCAGAGCAGCTTGAATTTCTTCCACCATCATCATTGTCTATTGCTCATATGCTGTCTCTTCAAATTCTTCTGTGTCAGCCAATTCTTTTTTCCACAGTGATTCTGTGTACTGCTTCTATCTTAATGCTTCCTGGATCATTCAATATTGTGCCCATAGCATCCTGAAGTATTGCAACTTGAAACTTTTGATCTGACTCCAGCTCTTTGCACATTTCATTATAATACTTTGCTTTGTCTTCCCTCACTGCCCTTTGAAATCTTCTGTTCAGCTCCTTAACATATTGATTTCTTCCTTTTACTTTGGCTTCTTGGTGCTCTAGTGCAATAATCAGGGTCTATTCTGACATCCACAGCAGCCTTTTCTTCCTCCTCTGTCTTTATAAGACCTTTTGCATTCTTCCTAGATTACATTATTGATATCATCATCTGGTCTTTGTTCTTTTTTTATTTTTTGTATTAAATTTTATTAATTTTAATGAACACTCACAGAGATTTTGGGTTTCCATTCATTCATTGTTGCACTATTTTCTCTACCC
>NW_006399927.1:1419150-1421650 GCF_000299155.1 Elephantulus edwardii
TTTTTGGATAATCTTCAGTAAAATCTTGCTTGCATGTGAAATCAGTGAGATTGTTCTGTAGTTTCCACATTCTGTTGGGCCACCTTTCTTTGGGATAGGAACAGATATAGATCTCTTCCAGTCAGTTGGCCAAGTGGTCATTCTCCAGATTTTTTGGCACAATTTGGTGAGCACGTCCATGGCAGCATCTTTTTTAAATTTTTTTTTTAATTTAAATTTGTTATTAATTTCAGTAAAAATTTACAGAGGCTTTGGATTTCCATTCATTCATTGTTGCACATTTCTCCCCTCCTAAGCCTCTCCCCCGGAACCCTACCCTCTTGGAAAAGTAAAAGAAAAATTCTTTCATTGTTTTACAAACCCTCCCCCAGGTCCACTCCAACATGCAGCCGTTGCTCTAGACTCCTATCATGACAGAAATCCCTAATCACATATCTCTTTTAAGCAGTATTCTCTTCCTCTGTTTCAGTGCAGTATACATTATTTAACCCATCTTACTCGGTCTCTCCCCAACCCCAAGGTCAGTCCTGTTTTACAACAATGGCTCCATGCAATATTTGTCCTTTTGTGACTGGGATATTTCACCCAGCATAATGTTCTCCAGAGTCAACCATTTTGAATAATATTGCATGAGTTCCTTGTTTTTCAATGCAGCATAGTATTCCATTGTGCGAATATAGCACAGCTTCTCTAGCCATTCGTTTATTGATGGGCACTTAGGTTGTTTCCAACTCCTTGCTTTTGTGAACAAAGCTGCAATAAACGTGGGTGTGCATATATCTGCTTGGATGTCAGTTATGGTCTCTTTTGGGATATATTCTCTGTAGTGGAATTGCTGGGTCAAATGGTATCTCTCTTTGCAACTTTTCGAGAAAGCACCATACCACTTTCCACAGTGGTTTCACCATTTTACACTCCCACCAACAGTGAATAAGGGTTCCAGTTTCTCCACAACCTTGCCAGCATTTGTTACTTGCTGTTCTATTAAATTTTGCTATTTTGACTGGGGTGAGATGATATCTCATAGTTCTTTTAATTTGCATCTCTTTTAGAGCTAGGGATTTTGAACATTTCTTCATGTGCTTCTTAGGCATCTGAAAGTCGTTTTTGGTGAAGTGCCTGCCTGTTCATATCCTGTGCCCATTTTTCTATTGGATTATTTACCTTTATCTTGTTGTGGTGCCCAAGTATTTAATAAATTCTGGATATAAGTCCCTTATCTGATATGTTATTACTAAATACTTTTTCCCAGTTGCTGGCTTCCCTTTTTACCCTGTTAGAGACATTTTTGGATGTGCATAGGGGTTTGCGTCTTAGAAGATCCCATTCATCTACTTTATCTTCTCCTGGTTGTAGGTCTGGTCTTTGTTCTTTTGTGTTCAAGGTCTCAAACCTGTTCCTGAGATGGTTTTGAAATTAAGGTGGGATAGACTCAAGGTCTAATATTGGATCCTGTGGATTTGATTTAACCTTTTTTAGCTTTAGTTAGAACTTGCATATAAGTAGTTGATGGTCTATTCCACAATCAGCATCTGGCCTAATTTCATAGCTGGTTCTCCAGTGATTCTTTCCACAAATGTAATCATTCTGATTCCTGTGCATACCATCAGGTGTAATCCATGTGTATAGTCTGCATTTATGTTTCTTATAAAAGGTATTTGCAATTAATTAATCATTGGTTGTATAGGATTCTATCCTTCTATCTCCAGCCTCATTTCTGTCACCAAGTCCATGTTTTTCTGACTACTGATCCTTCTTCCCTGTTCCAAACTTTTGCATTCTAGTTATTCATTATTAGCAATACTTTCTGATTGCATGTTTGATAGAAATCATGTATTCCCTCCTCTTTGCCTCTGCTTGTTGATGATAGTGGTAGTCACTGGATTTTCTTGTATGTGAATGGATATTTTCCTGTCACTCACAACATTGTATTTCCAGAAAGCTGATGAAAAAGAGAAAGATCTTTAATGAGCCTGACTGACACAGACAAGGGACTTAAGCACAAAGAATGGAATGGTGCCCTAAGAACAGGTCAAGTTTCATCCTGTGGTGTTGCTAAGAGTTAGAATCAATTTGGCAGCACCCAAGAAAAACAACATTGTCCCTGTACTGCCTTTCCATTTCTGGTTCAACTTTTGACCAAATAAATTGGTTCAGGGGGACTAGTGGCAAGGAGTGATGCTGCCAAATCAAAGGCATACAATTCAAATCCACCGGCTACTCTGAAGGAGACAGTAGGGTAATCTACTATCATGCAATTTTTGTTGTTGTCGTTGTTAAGTGCCTTAGAGTCAAGTACAACTCTTAGTGCCCCTATGATATGTTAATCCTGTCCTATCCTGTTCTAGCTTCACAGTCTTTGACGCATTCAAGCCCATTGCTGTAGTTACGGTGTCAATATACTCTGCTTTACTGTACCTCCATCTTTCCAAGCATAATGTCCTTCTCCAAGTAAGGAGGAGTGACATCCACTTCCATAATAGCTTGTCTCCGGAAACCC
>NW_006399927.1:1423389-1424242 GCF_000299155.1 Elephantulus edwardii
TGACTAGGGATGAAGGAGAATTGATGCCGTTGAGCGGTGGTGCTGGAGAAGAGTATTGAATATAAGACTGCAAGGAGAAGAAGCAGATTTGTTCTAGAGAGGGTAAAACCATACTATTCCTTAGAGGCAAGGTTTCTGAAGGTGTTTGACCTACTTTGGACCTGTTGCAAGGAGGGACCAGTCCTTAGGGATGTCATATTTGGTAGCGTGGAGGGACAGCACAAAAAAGGAAGACCCCAGATGAGATGGATTGACTCAGTGACTCGGGGTAATAGGGGTAGGTGTGTCAGAGATAGTAAGATTGGCCAGAATAGAGCAGGGTTCATCCCCTAGTCATTATCCAGCTCTCTGATAC
This sequence comes from Elephantulus edwardii, assembly GCF_000299155.1. Classification (NCBI taxonomy): domain Eukaryota; kingdom Metazoa; phylum Chordata; class Mammalia; order Macroscelidea; family Macroscelididae; genus Elephantulus; species Elephantulus edwardii. The sequence goes on from NW_006399927.1 coordinate 1,423,745, forward strand.
ATAGCAAGTAATTGCAAAGACTATGACCTGTATATTTATATAAAGACCAACTGTAGTGTGTTATGTATCAATAGAAGCAACAGCTTTTCCAGGTTCTGCAGTCATGGAACAAAAATAATAGAGACATCCAGAACACTCCACTAAAAACAAGCATAAAACCAAACCTCAGAAAACAGCAAAGTTTTGCTACTGTTGTGATGACTAGTTCTTGTTGTTGTTCGTTGCCCTCCCACCTTTTTTTAAGAGAATCTATTTTTCTGGTGGTTTTAGTGAAAGTTTACAGAGAAAATGAGATTCTTAGAAAATGATTTAAGTGAATTTTGTTTCCTGATATTGACTCCCATCCTTACAAAGTTTTAGTGATCTTACCACTTCCTCCCTGTGTTGTGGCTTTTTAAAAAAAATTTTTTAAATTAATTTAGTTTGTTTATTTTTCATTTCAATGAACATCTACAGAGATTTTGGAATTCCATTCATTCATTGTTGCACCCTTCTCCC
>NW_006399927.1:1426454-1448259 GCF_000299155.1 Elephantulus edwardii
TGACCCCACATTTCTCCTCATAGAGCCCAGCCTCGCGCATAATCTGTTCTGCATACAGGTTGAAAAGGTATGGAGATAGGACGCATCCCTGGCATAAGCCCTTCCCAATTTTGAACCATGGAGAACATTATGCTGAGTAAACTAACTTAGTCTCATAAGGGCAAATACTTCCTAAGATCATTATTGTAAAAATAGGAGGATAATTAGGAAAACATGTATAGGGACCTAAGGGGGAAGCAGAGGGGTAAGATTGAGGAGAGGCAAAGCCACAGGGATGCACAATTTGGCGGATGAAAGGAGGGGATAAAGCAAGTGGGATAGACCTGGCGGGGGCCTGAAAAGACAAGGTAATGGTGGGCGTAGTCCAATTGCAATTAATTTTCTAAAACATGATCAATGGGAATGATTGTATGAAACACAGTGTGAATGAAGAATAGTGTGAAACACAATGCATTCAAACTTTTAAGGCAAACCAATAAAAAATAGTTAAAAAAATGAGATACAATGCCTGACAAGCTTAAATAAATGGCACTGTTATTTGAAGAGAAAAAGGAACATGAGGAAGAAATGGAGGAAGGGTTGTGTGTCTTCTCTTTAGAGAACAGACCCATCGAACTGGACTGTGATTGGTTTGATGAGAGAGACATGTGCTGAAGGTGTTCGTTCTGAACAAGGCTGGAGGGCCTTCTGAAGGCCAGGAGGACCTGGAAGTAGCACAGCGGAAGCCACTATAGGGATAGTGCAATTAGTGCCACCATTGTCCGCAAGACATCCAGTCTTGAAACCATGACAGTGGACATAGGATGCTTGTGGAGAGTCTCTTCTGTAAGCTGGACAAGCACACCATCCACCACCAGAGCGAATTTGATGCGGGCCTGACTCTAATTTAAGCTCACTTGCTCTGATTGGCTGACCTGGTTCTGTGCCCAAGTCCTAACTGCAAAGGATGCTGGTTGTCTGAAACTTGCCAGTGGTCCTCTTTCTGTCACTACTTTGTTGCTGTCACGTGTCCCAGTTGACAGCTGACACTCCCCCTGGTCTTCACAGGCTGTAAATCACAGGATAGGAGACTGCCTATCTTTCTCTCTTGGAGCAGCTGATGGCATTGCCTTTAGGTTTGCAGTTTTAACTCCTGGCCCACTATACCACTGGAGCTCACTTCCGCACTAAAAAAGTTTAAAAATTAATTTTCAATCTCCCAGACAACAGTAAGTCTAGCATTCAGAAAACTTATTAAATCTCCCCCGTGAATGCAAATTGTTTCTGTTATTATAAGGTCCCAATGACACAGGAATGACCCTGGCACCACAACGGTTACGTGCTCAACAAGAAGCTAAAGGTTGGGTGTGGAAATGTCAACCCAACAGCTCCTCCGAAGGACCTGGTTGGTGCTCTCCTTCAGTGAAGATCCAGAAAACTCAAATTCATTGCCATCAGGTTAGAACTGACTCAGCTGGCTTGTCACTGGGTCTCCAGGGCTGTAAAATGCACACAAGATTGTAATGTGCCTCCTATGAAGCCTTGGATGGATTCCAGCCACCAGAGCAGCACCACCTTCCAGTTGGCAGTGCAACTCCCTACAGATGAGACCACTAGATCACCCTGAAGACTACCATCTAGCAGCCCTCGGGAGCAGTTCTGCTCTGGTGCCTGCAGAGTCAGAGATGACTGATGTCCTGCAGTAACAACATTGAGCACAGGAGTGAACAGCAAGGAGGCTACCGCTCCCCACCTGGAGAGAAGATAATAGGCTCAGATAAAGAACACTGTGGGTATAAAAAATACCAAGGACAGGGGTTTATGGGGACAGCATGAGTCTGCCAAAGACATCTTATCTGCATCACGTTTGTACCATATGTTGTCTGAATATGTGCCACAGCAGTGAATATATGCAGAGAAGAGGCTCTGTCCCAGTACAACAATCTAAGCTACTCACTGTTTGGACATGAAGGCTGTCAAGTGTCAGGTGATTCATTTTCAAGGTAAGGAAGTAGGTAATGGTTTGGGGGTTTCTCTTACTTTGAAATAGTACACCTTGTGAACTGGAAGGTTCAAAGCAGAGGAATGCTTTTTTTGTGTGTTTCATGAGCCCCACAATCAAGCAGGTGGTAACTTGTGCTGTCATCAGAGAATGGCTTGTGCAGAGGGGGCCACATGCGGACCAGTGAGGAATCTGTGACTACCACCATGCTGAGCGGTGACTGGAGGGAATTCAGGGCTTGCCTGTAACGATGACTCAAGCTGTCTGAGGAAGCAGGTGGAGCAAGAACACAGAACATTCTATAGTACAACACAGCAATAAGAAAGAAAAAAAAAAGACACCCCCCCAACAAACCAACTCCTAAATTAGAATTTCTGTTCCTCTTGCTTCCTTTAAATTGAAACCAAAGTGAAATTATTTACTTTTATGTGAATTAATTAAAGCGAACCTAGGTTCCCACAAGTTATTTGTTTAAAAATGAGGTAAAGTACATAATATATCTCTCATTATTTAACAAGATCAAACACATAAGTAAAAAGAAAAAAAGACAAAAATCCTATATTATGTTATAGCCATAATCCTCCTCTCCAGAAACATTCCTATCCAGATATATGCTGTTCCCTGTATTTATATACATGTGTATATCTAAAGAAATATGCAATAGGAAGTTACTGGCTGAGGGTGGTTGTTGTAGTTGTTGTTATTAAGTGTCCTCGAGTCGTAGGCAACTCATAGCGACCCTATAAATGACACTTGCGTGTGTGACTTTCATCCTTTCTCCAGGTTCATAGGGTTTCTGGAGGCTAGCTATTTACTTTTTAATCGGGGAGCTCCACCAAACACTGTCCACCATGGGTAACCATTATCACATTTGACACATCAGTGTCACAGCGTTCAACTTCATGGCAACCACAAGTTACCTCTGTACGGCAAATGGACACACCAGGGCTCTACAACGTAGAAGAATGTTTGACCAAAATCAATTACAAACAGGCCTGACGGCTGCAGATTAGAGTCACCCACCTGTGGCTTGGTAGCATCACTTTTGGTCGACTAGTCTCTCTCTATGTTGTTAAGTGCCATCGAGTCACAGGCGACTCATAGTGACCCTATGAACGAAAGTCTTCAACACTTGCGTGACTTTCATCCTTTCTCCAGGTTCATAGGGTTTCTGGAGAAAAGCTATTTATAGAAGTGGATGCCACTCCTGCTTCCAAGCTTGTTTTTATCAGGGAGGACAGTTGAGGGTAGGAAGGAGGAAATCACTGTAATAGTAGAGTTTAATGGGTGGAGGGAGGGGACAACACCCCCAAAATGTACATGAATGAAACACAAGGTAAACAAATTATTGTATGCAAACCAATTAAAAAATTTTTTACTCTCATCTTTTTGTTATTGGTTTGCATACAAATTCATACACACTGTGTTTCTTTCCTATACATTGTGTTTCATTATTTCTTCATTCACGTTTTGTTTCATACAATCATTTGTTTTACAAAAGTAATCACCATTAAAAAGGGAAGCCACAAATCAATCTCCACAATAGTCTACGTGTTTCCTATTGCCAAAGGGGCCCTTTAGAGTAGTGAGAGAAGATCTTCACCCTGAAACCTACAGCACCCTTTTCAGCAGGAAGTAGCTAAGAGAATACGCCATCCCCTTTTCCTTATGAGTCAGGGTGAAGTCTCTCTCAGGGAGGAGTGATAGGGAATGGCAAAGGACACACTGACAAAGGAGATTAATCAGAACTGGCTTTGACAAGCACTGTGGCAATGGGACAATTAAAACAGACTTTCAAGGGGGGGGAAAAAAGAACAAACTGGGGAGGAAGGTAGAGAAAATAGTGCAACAATGAATGAATGGAAACCCAAAATATCTGTAAATGTTCACTAAAATTAATAAAATGTAATTTAAAAAAAAGGGAAGCCACAGACTAGGAAAAAGTATTTGGTAATGACATGTCAGATAAGGGACTTATATCTAGAATTTATAAAATACTTGAGAACCGCAGCAAGATAAAGGTAAGTAATCCAATTGAAAAATGGGCACAGGATATGAACAGACACTTCACCAAAGAAGACATTCAGATGGCCAACAAGCACATGAAGAAATGTTCAAAATCCCTAGCTCTAAGAGAGATGCAAATCAAAACAACTATGAGACATGATCTCACCCCAGTAAGAATAGCAAAATTTAACAGAACAGTAAGCAACAAATGCTGACAAGGTTGTGGGGAACCTGGAACCCTTATTCACTGTTGGTGGGAGTGTAAGGTATTAATTCAAACCAATACTTTGGCATCCAGCTGAAACAGATTCATAGGTGTCCCTCTAGCAGGTTTTCAGAGGCTGTAAATCACCCTTGAGGACGTTGTCCATCTTTCTCCTTCATTAGCACCAGGTAGGTTTGAACAACCTGTATTTCGGTTGACAGAGCTACTCCTTACTCCGTAGGTTACCAGAACTCCCTGCATATAAATATGTTTTAGTATAGTCAGTTCGCAGTTAATATCATCAAGATGTCATTTCTTCTGTTTTTTAAAATAAAATTTTTATTTTATACTGGTAAAAAAAAAGTAATCACCATTGATGTGTGCCTACTGTTACTCTTGTCTTTTCAGGATCCCACTGGCTTTCTCCTAATTCCTTCACTTTCTCTCTGCCCACCAGACCTGGTGCTTCCCCTCTCCACACTTCACCACCCTGCCTCCCTCCTGTACGCAGGATCTTTTTAATGCTAGGTTTGCTTAAAAAATAATTTTTAAAAAGAAATTATAGGAGATCCAAGATGGCAGCAGAGGCAGAGACAGTGCTGAGCTGCGGGAGCAGCGAACCACATAAAGCAGGGCCATTATGGCCTTCCACAGACTTCGGCTTATTGATAATTGAACACTTAAATAGTTGATGACAGGCCCTCAGTGAAGATCGAGGCTCAACAACAGGAATTCAAGGATTCCCAAGGAGAAATGGGTGAGGCTCCTGGCTCCCAATCCCCCCACCCTCCGCAGAGCCTGCGCCATGCTGAACAGCCGCTGCAGCTCCATGAGGCTTCCACAGCCTGAATGAATGGATTCCCTCACTCAGGATGGATGCTGGGCACTGGCCCTCCTCAAGACTGGTACAGTGAAGCCACCACACTGCCACAAGGTGGATTTGGTCTGGAGAGAATTCTTGGAGCCAGGATGGCGGCTGTGGGGGAAGTGGGCACCCACCAGCCACCCACACAAGAGGGTCGCGCACCCGCTGAGCACCCATGCAGCGGGGTGGGGGAGTGCGCCCCCAATGACCACCCATGCTGGGAGGGGGGGCCCGCACCCCACTGGCTGCCTGTGTAGGAGGTAGGGGATGGGATGAATGCCCGCCATCTGCAGGTTTGGGTTTCCTATGACAGAACAAAGAAGACGATCACCTATGCATTGGACAGGCCAAAGAAGACCATTACCTATGCAATGGATTGCTGAAAGTCACTGTGAGTCTGATGACCTTAACAGTGGGAGCATGCACAAGAGGACCGACATCCTAAATGCACCACATATTTTGTTCTGTTGAATGCTTCTGCCAAAAGATGGTTAGACCTGGGGGGAGTGTGTTCACAATTCTCAGCTTCCCTTTATCATATATAAAGGGAGAGGGTAGTGACACCTACTTCAAAATATAGTATGACCTCTTATGGGGGGGGGTAAAAGTGGCAGTGCTGGAATTGGAAACACTATCCCTGACCACACAGTCCTCAGTCAGGTGAGGGGACCAGACTGGGGTAGGGGCAATTGGAGGGGGAGTATACCAGCCAGCTCCTGGGGGGTGTTGCCCTACTCAGGATGGGCTGCCCTCAGCCCCCGGCTTGGGGCGAGCCATCGCAGCCCTCTGCCCGGGGCGGGCTGCCTTCGGCCCCCAGCTCAGGGCGAACTGTCCTGGCCCTCTGCCCGGGGTGGGCTGCCCTCGGCCCTCTGCTCAGGGCAGGCTGCCTTAGGCCTGCGGCTTGGGGGGAGCCATCGCGGCCCTCAGGGTGAGCTCCTCAATCCCCAGATTGTGCCATCTGACCTCTGGGTGGGGAAGGAGGGGGAAAAAACCAATAAAAGAATGCCTAGGGTACCCAATGTTACCTAGGCCACCTTCTGCCACCCTCCCCCCAGTAAACCTGAAAACAACACCCTCAAAGCCCTTCTATTTGTAACTCACAAGTTTGTTCTCTCTAGGTTTGCTCCCTTTCCTATAGGTAACCTTAACTCTGAGTTTTACTTCAGAATTGACCCTGAACCCAGTGCCAGTGACAAAAAGGGAATACAACTGACAGCTAAGGAAGCAAAGGAGGATGGAGCCTCTGGGTTCAACCAGCCATCCCCACTGGACCCACCTGGGAAAACACTTTGCAGTCCAGAGCGGAGCAAATGACAGGAAAATATCTTCTAACAGAGCAAGAAGGCAAGCAGCTTTAACCCAAGACCACCAGTAAGGTGATAAAGCGTCCTCCTTTCCCCCCCTTTACATCTACACCCCTGTTCAGCATGAAGAAGCCAGAGAGTTGGCATCCAATTCCCTGATCAATAAGACAGTTGGTTTAATTACTATTGGAAAATGCTTGTCATTCCTCTGTAGCATCTGGTCCCCACTGGACCCTCATCATCTCCTTCACCTGCTCCCCCCACTGACCAAACTGTGCAGCTCTGCAACTGCATCCTGGCCCATCCTCACCCTTCTGCCCCCAACCCTCATCTCCTTGTACCCCCAATATGCTTTTCCCAATATAAAAAATAAAACACCAGCATAACACCAGAAACCTGCATTTTACCCAGAGATGTGACTTTAGCTTTAAATTCTTGCAGTACTCCCATTGCTACAGAATCAATACTCAGCTCTTGGAGACACTTTTGCTTTTGCTCTTAGATTACTTCTTCACTTCATAGTAAGAATTTCCAAACTTGAAAAACCAAACTCACTACCCCCAAATGGATCCTGAATCAGGGATCCCCTCCATTGAGCTTTTGAGGCTTTCTGGGAGGAGGCTTCCCATCGTCCTCACCAGAAATCGCCAGGCTTCGGTCAGATACATGACATCCTGCACCAGCAGGACTGAAGAATGTCATTGTGTCGGGCCGTGTCTTGGTGCTTGGAGAGCTTCTCTTTTCCTTCTGTCTGACACTCTTATTTAGCCTTTAAGACTGAGCTGCCTAACTTCTCCAGTAAGCTTTCTCAATGTTCACAATCCCCAGAATCACTAATTCTACAAAATCATTGTCTATGTCTGTTGTATCATAATAATCTGCTTATAATAACAGTTATGTTATTATAAGCATGTGCATCACATGCTTATCCCTCACCCACACTGGAAACTCATTGAGCACTAGCACCATGCCCATCTCTTATGGAATAAAACAATGGCTCAACCAGCAAGAGACAGTTGCTGAAACAGAAAAAGAGGAATTTGAACCATTGACCTTTTGGTTAACTGAATGCTTTAAACACTTTCCCACCAAAACTTCTTTGCCTGTGGGTCCAATAGTCAAGAAATCAAACATATTGCTATGGACAGATCTGCTGCTAAAATCTCTTTAAAGTATTTAAAAAGCAATGGCATCAACTTTGAAAAGTAGTGTATGTGAAAGTTGGACAATGGATAATTAATAAGGAAGACTGAAAAAGATTGAGGAAGCCCAAAGAAGATTGAAGATTTACTTGTATTATGATAGTGAAGAGTACTGAATATGCCATGGAGTGCCAGGTAAAGAACAAATATGTCCCAGAGAAAGCAAGGATAACATGACCTCATCTCAATTACTTTGGCCATATAGCCAGGAGAGATCTATCACTGGAGAATTCATGGTAGGGGGTCAAAGAAAAAAGAAAGTTCTCAACAAGATTGCTTGACCTTTAAGAAGTTACTGAAAGGGTGCCTCTATAAGTCAGAGTCAAGGAGTGCACCTAACACAGAAGAAAATTTTCCCAAGTAAGGTACATATGTTTCTATTTGTAACCATAGCAAAGATAAATTATATCATAATGAGATTTCCACACTCCCCACCCACCCACCTAGGTTCTTGAGTGTCTGCAAATACATTAGGCAAATATTGATTTGACAAAATAATTAACTTCTCCATCACAGTGGCTCCTCCCCAGTCTGAACTGATTTATTAGAATAGAATTCTGAATTGATTTATGAAGATAAAACTTAGCCTATGTCTCAGTTACATTGTTGCTAAAAAGCCAGATCTCCTCATTGAATGAAGAGACAAACAAGTTAAGACTTGTTAGTAGAGGATTTGGAAAAAAAGCCATTGGAAAATAATTGAATGGCTCACACTTAGCATTTATCAAAGGAACTAAAATCAGAAACAGTAATAAATGAAGATGCACACACATTTCCTGCTGTGAAAGTAAGAAAGATTAACTATCCAGGGATTTAAGGATTCTGTCCATATTAACATAAAAAAAAGCTGTGATAAAGGGTTGGGGTTTTTTTAAGATGTTTGATATTTTGTGTGTGATAAAGTTTTGAAAGACAAGTACTCATATATTATCCTTCAGATAAAAATATGTCCATCTATGTTTCCTTCAAGGAAACCAGTTGATGATTGCCCAGGAAGGAGTAGGCAGTCAGTGTACTGTTGTTAAATCCATTTGTCATAGTGTTGTGGTTGTTGTCAAGTACCATCAAGTTAAGTACAACTGATAGCGATCCTGTGAACAAGAGATCTGAACTCTGCCCTCTCCTGCACCATCCTTACCATCTCTGATATTTTTGCTCCCATAGTTGAAGTCAGTGTCAATACATTTTATTAAGGATCTTTTTCTCTTTTGCTGACCCTCCAACTTGCCAAGCTTTTCCAAAGAACAGCCTCTCCTAACAACATGCCCAAAGTATGTCAGACACAGCTTCACCATCCTTGCCTTTAAAGAGCACTCTGACTCCAAGACATGTGTTTGTTCTTTCGGCAATCCATGGAACATTCAGTGTTCTTCTCCAATGCCACAACCCAAAGGTATCAATCCTTCTTCTATCATCCTTAGTCATTGTTCAGCTTTCAGATGCATAGCAGGTGATTAAAATGATCACGGCTGGACTCAAGTGCACCCTAGTCTTTAATCTGACATCATTGCTCCTCAGTACTTTGGAGAGGTCCATGATGGTAGACTTTCCAAGTGCAATATATCATTTGATTTCTTTTTTTTTTTTGGTTTTTTGTTGGTTTTTTTTGTAATTATATTTTATTAATTTTCATAAACATTTACAGAGATTTTGGGTTTCCATTCATTCATTGTTGCACTATTCTCTCTACCCTCCTCCCAGTTTGTTCTTGTCCAAATTCCACAGTGCTTGTCAAAGCCAGTTCTGATTAATCTTCTTTGTCAGTGTGTCCTTTGCCATTCCCTATCACTCCTCCCTGAGAGAGACTTCACCCTGAGTCGTAAGGAAAAGGGGATGGCGTATTCTCTTAGCTACTTCCTGCTGAAAAGGGACGCTGTGGGTTTCAGGGTGAAGATCTTCTCTCACTACTCTAAAGGGCCCCTTTGGCAGTAGGAAACACATAGACTATTATGGAGATTGATTTTGGAATTTAGATGCACTCTTATTGATTGTGCTTGGCCGTACATGTTCATATCCTTGAAGATGTATCATGGGGGTGTTGCAACCTAGAAGACACAAATTTGACTAACAAGTTATAAGTACATGAGTCCAAAAATTATGGAAAAGTAAAAGAAAAGATTCTTTCATTGTTTTACAAACCCTCCCCCAGGTCCCCTCCACCATGTAGCCATTGCTCTAGTCTCCTGTGATGACAGAAATACCTAGTTATATATCTCTTTTAAACAGTTTTCTCCCTCCTCTGTTTCAGTGTCATTTGATTTCTTGACACACATGTCAAAGGGCAATAAGTTGGGAAACAAGAAATTTCTCAGCTGGGGGAAAATAAAGAAAGGGAAGTTTCAAAGAAGTTCCTCTAATCAATGAATCAGAGTAGACACCAAGGAGAGCCAGTGGGCTTGTTAAAGGAGCAGATGTATTGTACAGGTAGCTGAATCTGACTTCTACCCACTTTGTGGAGTGCGAGATGCAAAGACTATCACACAAAGTCCAGGTTTAAGCAGCAGCTCCAAGCCAAATTAACAAGGCACAATTCCTCAGTTAGTGAAAGTCCAGGTTCAGTTCAGTAGCACAAATGCACCTCTGGATTTCTCAATCATCCAGCAAACTTCATCTCAGAGCAATTACAAGTCAGCTTTTCCTTCAATTATCCAGTAAGCAAAACCTCTAACTGTGGATCCATCTTGGGGGTCCCTTGAACCTTGCCACTGTCTCTCACAATCTCTCCAACACTGTTTTCCACAGTAAGGAAATCTATCTCTTATATTGGTTTCACAGCAGTTAATTAAGGTAGCTGGAGACCATGCCACCAATGGCAGCCAACATAATTGATTGTTGTTGTTGTTATGTGCTGTCGAGTCGTTTGCGACTCATAGCGACCCTATGCACAACAGCCCTAAACCCTGCTCTATCCTGCACCAACCGCACTGCCTCTGACACACCCATCCCGATTACCCCAGTCACCGAATCAATCCATCTCATAGAGGGTCTTCCCCTCCTGCGCCGTTCCTCCACCCTCCCAAGCATGATGTCCCTCCCCAAGGACCCGTCTCTCCTGGAAACATGTCCAAAGTATGTCAGACGAAGCCCCAGAATCCTTGCCTCCAAGGAGTAGCTTGGTTTAATCCTCTCCAAGATGAATCTGTTTTCCTGGCAGTACATGGTACATTCAGTACTCTTCTCCAGCACCACAGCTCAAAGGCATCAACTCTCCTTCTGTCTTCCCTAGTCATTGTCCAACTCTCTGATGCATAACAAGCAATTGCAAAGACCATGGCCTGTATCAGGCGCACCTTAGTCTCCAGAGAGACACCGTTGCTCTTGAGTACTTTAGAGAGGTCCCTAACAGCACACTTTCCCATCGCGATACGCGTTTTGATTCCTGACTGCTGGTGCCAAGAGTATTGACTGTGGAGCCGAGCAAACTGAAGCTGTGAACAATCTCAGTCTCTTTGCCATCCATCCTGACGCTGCCAATTGGTCCAGTGGTGACAATCTTTGTCTTCTTGACATTGAGCCTCAGTCCACACTGAAGGCTGCAGTCCTTGACCCTCAGCAGCAAGTGCATGAGGTTCTCCTCAGTTTCAGCAAGCAGGGTTGTGTAGGAAACCTAATTTTCAAGGTTTTTGACACCACAGGGCTAAAAATGACTCAATGCTTGTAAACTATCAGAAACACTGTTTAACACATGGAAGAACCATACCAGGTTTTTGTAAAACAAATAAATATTCACTTCCTGGTTACATCAATAATGATTTATTTTAGTACTCCTTTGTGCTAAATACATAGAAAGACTAGTTTACGGGTCTAGGTAAGGCTTTAAAAGTTTGTTAAATTTAGGCAAAAATAAATAGCATTTTAAAGTGAATGCCAATAGTTTGCGCTCTTTTTTCTAAATCAGAGGAGCACACTGCCTGAGTCTGAAACCTGGTTCCCCTATTTATCAACTGTGACCATGGACAAGATAATTATTTTACTTCTCAATGTCCTCACTGGTAAAAAGAGGGTAATTGAATTACACTGGTTGTTGTGTGGGTTTAATAAAGAAAGTCATATAAGTCATTCAGTTTAGATTGTCTATAAATAGACTGCTGGTTCATTTTATATTATTAATAGAGTTAATTGTTTATATCATTTTTATTTCTTTGACTATTTGTTAAGTTAGTTTTTTACATGCATAAAATGGGAATAAAACCTCTTCAATTTTTGTGTCAATTCAATTTTGGTTTAATTTCTTAAAAATCTTTTTTTTTAAAGCAATGTTTTCTGTGAAAAAAAATAAATCTTTTTTTTATCAACAACAAGTGTTATAAGATGACACAACTTTGCTCACTGAAACTGAGGAGGACCTGAAGTGTTTACTGCGTGAAGGTCAAGAACTGTAGTTTTCAATATGGATTGAAGTTCAACATTAAAGAAAACAAAGATTCTCACCATTAGACGAATTGGCAGCATCATGATAGATGAAGAAAAGATTGAAGTTGTTAACAATTTCATCTTGCCTGGATTTATAATCAACACTCTTGGCACCAGTAGTCAGAAAATCAAAAGATGAGTTACTATAGAAAAATCTGCTGTCAGAGATGTCTCCAGAGTGCTAATGAGCAGTGATATTTGTCTAAAGACTTAGGTACATCTGAGCCAGGTTATGGTCTTCTCAATTGCTCGCTATGCATCTGAGAGTTAGACAATGACTAAGGATGACAGAAGAAGAATTGATGCCTTTGAGTTGTACTAGAGAAGTGTATCAAACATACCATGGACTGCCAAGAGAACAAACAGGTTCCCAACTAGCATTTTGCTGATGCTGATCAAAACATTCTTTGTTACTTTGTATATCCAGTTTGCCAGAATAAGAAGCAACCAACAGCAGATGTTAACTTAAGATCATTCTTATAGTGTAAAGAAGTTTGATATTTTCTTGTCAATGTTAAAGGGACTTTTCTCAGCCTGGACTTCTATAGTGTAATGATTTTTTCTCTGGCTCCATTGTAAACTCTTAACATAAGTGGAACAGTAAAAATGGTTTCTGAATTTAGAAATAAAACAAAGAACCCACCCAACCTTGAAATCGCATTGACTCTCATAATGGATCATAATTTCTCATAGTGATGCTATCCTCCCATTGAGATGCTATATACCTCAGTACATTTCTACACTGTACTGAAACCAGTTGTTACAAATAAAGGCAAAAGTACAGGGAAGAAAGAAAAACAATAATTTTTCCTTGTAATTGTGAAATATACTGCATTTACAGAAAATTACAAAAACCAGAAGTATATTCTTTTACAAATAATCACACTTACTACTTAGAACTTCCTCCCTCCAAAGGGCAACCACTATCCTTGTTTTTGTGATACTTTCCTTGTTTTCTTGCACAGTTTCATCTCCTAAGTATTCCTCCCTGAGCTCTACAGCTCAGTTTCTTGCTTTCTATAAATGATGAGTAGTCAGTAGAGAATTGTACTGATGGTTCAAATCTACCAGTGACTCTGAGTGAAGAAGATGATAATCTCTTCCTGTGCAATTTACAGCCTTAGACACTTCTTGAAGGGTAACATAAATAGCAACAAATTTACTTAAATGGAATTGTAGCCAGGAAGGTTTCCAATGATCTTAGCCTTTTAATATCTTCTCCCACATTGTGTTCAGGCTGGACCAACTTTCAAGACTAGATCAGAAAAGAGTTTTTGCCCTTTTGTTGTTGATAATTGATTCTGGGTGTAAAAAAATCTAAGGATAATTTGTGCAGTCCCAAGAGATCACCGTGGAGAGGCCTTCCATCCAAAACTAGCACTGACTTGCTACTGTAACAATTGAACAACCATGAAACTCCAGCTCTGGTGATTGCAGCACTAGCAGATAAAGGACCATCCTTGCATGAACAAGGTACTCCAAACCACTGCTGAATGACTAACCTACAGAAGCATGGGCAGTAATACGTTATTCATGTTGACTTAAACCAAGAAACTCTGAGGTCATTTGTTATGCAGCTGATCAGGAATTATTGTTGATTGCCATCGAGTCAAGCATAACTCGTAGTGACCCTATGAACAAAAAGACCTGAAACTTTTCTGTAACTACAGTTTCTCAAAATTCATAGTTTCCAGAGTTACATCACATCCATTTATGTGTCTCTTAATTCTTTTGAAGGCTGTAATCTTTGATCTTCTGCAATAAGTATTTTAAGTCCTACTCACTTTCTGCAAGCAAGGCATGCACTGGGATACAATAATTTAGTATGATATGCTTTATTGTTGCCAGGAGGGATGGGTCCTTGGAGAGGGACATCATGCTTTGGAGGGTGGAGGGATAGCACAGGAGGGGAAGACCCTCTATGAGATGGATTGATTCGGTGACTGGGGTAATCGGGATGGATGTGTCAGAGGCGGTGCGGTTGGCGCAGGATAGAGCAGGGTTTAGAGCTGTTGTGCATAGGGTCGCTATGAGTCGGAAACGACTCAATGGCACATAACAACAATAACAACAACATGCTTTATTGTTATATTTGCTTTATTGTGTTGGTCTGAAACCAAACCCACAATATCTCTGAGATACGCCTGTATTTCCTTCAGACTGGTAATTAAACCAAAGCAATCATACTGTCTTGTGCAGATATTGAAAGCCTGTTTTCCTCTTAAATTATTCTGCTATTGAGAATATAGAGTGGCCTAGTGGCAAGAAGCTATGTTACAATCATGAATGCTCATGGTTCAAATCTATCAGCTGCTGGGTGGAAGAAGGATGGACAATCTCCTCTTGTGTGATTAGATGCCTCTGAAACCTCACCAGAGTGCCAGTTATGGGTCCGTTCCAACTCGACAGTATACAACAACAACAACAATGTTGAGAATATACACAACAAAACATGCACCAATTCAACAGTTTCTCCATGTAGCATTCAGTGAAACTGAGCATATTATTTAAGTTGTATAGCTCACCTCCCCTTCATTTTCTAAGCTGTTTTCTTGAGAAACCCACTATCTTGCATAATGCAATTGTCACTCTGACTCTACGCATAGTTTGTAAAAGAGAGTCAGTTCAAGGCAGATTGACTTCTTTAAATTGAGACTTTAATGAAAATTTATAGAGAACTTGGATTTCCATTCATTCATTGTTGCACATTTTCCTCCCTGCCACCCCCCCAATTCACTTTTCTCTTTGAAAAAATATCTTTCATCGTTGTACAATTTCTCATCCCCACCCCTGTCCACTTTATTATGCAGCTCTTATTCCGGACTGTTATCATACAAATAATACCTAATCATATATTCCTTTTAAGCAG
The DNA here is from genome assembly GCF_000299155.1 of Elephantulus edwardii. Classification (NCBI taxonomy): domain Eukaryota; kingdom Metazoa; phylum Chordata; class Mammalia; order Macroscelidea; family Macroscelididae; genus Elephantulus; species Elephantulus edwardii. Next base: position 1,441,301 of record NW_006399927.1, read on the forward strand.
TTCTTTCCCTCATCTGTTTCCATACAGTGTACATTATTTATTTCTTCATTTCCCCCCAACCCCCTTGTTAGTCTTGTTTTACAACATTAGCATTATGCAGTATTTGTTCTCTTGTGACTGAGATATTTTACTTAGCATAATGTCCTCCAGAATCACCCATTTTGTATACTATTTCATGAGTTCCTTTTTTTCAATGCAGGATAGTATTCCATTGTGTGAATATACCACAGTTTCTCTAACCATTCATTTGTTGATAAGCAGTTGGGTTATTTCCATTCCTTTGCTGTTATTAATAACGCAGCAATAAATATAGGTGTGCGTATATCTGCTTGGGTGGCAGTTCTGATTTCTTTAGGATATATTCCCAGTAGTGGAATTATTGAGTCAAATGGTATTTCTATGTGCAACTTTTTGAGAAAGTGCCATCCTGCCTTCTATGGTGGTTGCACCACTTTACACTCCCACTAATAGTGAAAAAGGTTTTCAGTTTCTCCACAAACTTGCCAGCATTTGTTGTTTGCTGCTATGTTGAATTTGCTATTGTTACTGGGGTGAGAGGATATCTTTTTTTTTTTTAAATTTTTTTAAATTCTTGTCCCTGTATATGTGATGGTGCTTTTTTATTAATTTTAATAGACATTTACAGAGGTTTTGGATTTCCATTCACTCATTGCTGCACTTTTGTCCCTGCCCACCCCTCCTCACCATTTCGCTCCCCTCTCTGAAAAGGAAAAGAAAAAAAATTCCTTCATTAGTATACAATTCCCCCATCCCTTCCCCCCCACCCCCCACCCTGAGTACACTTTTCTATGCAATCTTAATTCTGTATTCCTGTGGAGAGGATATCTTATAGTTGTATTGATTTGCATCTCTCTTAGAGCTAGAGGTTTTGAACATTTCTTCATGTGTTTGTTCACCAACTGAATGTTTTCTTTGGTGAAGTGTCTGTTCATATCCTGTGCCTATTTTGCAGTTGGGTTGTTTTACCTTTATCTTTTTGTGGTGCTCGTGTATTCTTTAATAAACTCTAGATATAAGTCCCTTATCAAAAATATCATTACCAAATATCTTTTCCCAGTCTGCGGCTTTCCATTTTACCCTGTTGGAAAAATTATTTTTAGGTGCGTAAAGATTTGATTCTTAGAAGGTGCAATTCATCTATTTTATTCTCTTCTGGTTCTCTTTCAGTATGCTTGGAAGACTGTTCGTGCTCTGGATTCAGATTGACTTTTTTTTTTAAACACTAATTAAGCTAAATTAATGTATAATTTTAAGAAGACTTCAAGGGTAAATTTGGTTTAAGATTTGAAAACCTGCCTTAGAGTAGGAGTTTCAGTGGTGTATTCAGTCCCCTTGGTTCCAGAAAGTCCAAAATCTTTGAGAATTTAAAATTCTGCTGTTAATATTCCCCCTTTTGATGAGAGTTCTGAGAATTAATGAAAAAAGTGTTCACTGATGGTACCTTACTGAATCTTCCAGTTCTTCTGGTTCCAAGGTCAAGGAGACCATTGATCATGAAGGCTATTATATTCTTCTGTTCCTGACTGTCCTATTTATTGTTCCAGATTTAGAGACCAAAGGACTTGCCTTCAATGATCACTTACAAGGTTTTGAGAATCCAGGCACTATGCAGCAAGCTAGAAGGTAGAACAGAAGTACTTTTCTATGCTTTCATGACACTAAGTTGCTAAATCAAGGAACTACACCATGATGTTTTTGGTTGAATATAGCATTCTCAACAGTTGCTCTTTTTTCATTATTACTGTCATAAATACATCTTTCACAGAACTTTTCCCAGATTCATAACTTTTCATGGATCCATAACTTATGGACAGCAATTTCAATAATCAGCTCTGCAACCCTACCCTGAATCATGGAGATATTTCCATCCCAGTTAACCCTCCCTCCCTTCCCCTCCAGGCTCCTGGAAACCACTAACAAACTTTGGTCTCCATGTATCTATCTTCTTTGTATATAAGTCAAAAAACAAGAACAACTCACTGATACAGATTCTGAACTGACTCATAGTTGACACTACAGCACATTTTTAGAGACTGTAAATAGCAGACAAAGAGAATGTCCATCTTTCCCCATAGGTGCCTTTGAAATATATGTATATATACAAATCTGTCATCACTAGGTTACCAGAGAGATAAGTCAGGTCATGCAATATTTGTCTTTGATTTATTTTAAGCCATGTAATGTCTTCAAGCTCTATGCATACTGTAGACTGTTTCTTCTATTGGTTGTCAGTATTCCACTGAATATGTACCACATATTGTTTATCCTTTCATCTCTTTATACATCTAGATTGTTTACATCTTTACACTATCTTTAATCAAACGGCTACTGTGAACACGGACATATCTTTTTTTTAAGTTTTTGCTTTTAATATTTATGTGTCTAAGAGTAGAACTCCGTGACAATTCTTTTCAGTGTCTTGAGAAACTACCACCCTGTTTTCCACAATGAATGAACCATTTTGCATTCCCACCAGCAATGAGTAAGAGTTCCAATTTCTGTATAGCTTTGACATTTGCTATTTTTTTATCTTTTTGTTTTCATCTTAGCCATCATAGTGGAAGTGACATTTATCTCACTATGATTTTAATGTGCATCTTTCTAATTGATATTGTTGCTGTTGTGTGCTTTCATGTCAAAACCAACTCATAGCTGACTCCCCCAGTGAGTTTCCAGAGCAGTAAATTTCAAGGCAGAAAATAGTCTATCTTTTTTCCTGCAGAGCAGCTAGTGGATTTAAAGCATGTCTTTTGACCTTGCAGCCCAGCTTTTTACCACTAGGCCACCTGAGCCCAATATCAAGAAAGCAAAAATCCTCATCACTGGACCAACAAGCAACATTATGATGTTGCCTTGGAGCATGACTTATAGTGATCCTATGAACAAAAGGCCCAAAGTTCCTCTACAACTATCGGCATTTGTCAAAGTTCATAAAGTTTCTGGAGGCATGTTGTTTTGGAAGTGGATGCCACACTTGCCTGTCATAGTATGTTATTGTTGTTATGTGCTATTGAGTCACCTGCAATGTATAGCGACCAATGTACAGCAGCTCTGAATCCTTCCCTGCCCTGAGCCAGTCTAACTAATTCCGACACACCAACCCCCATTGCCCCAGTTACTGTATCAATCCATCTCATTCGAGGTCTCCCTCTCCTGTGCTGTTCATCCACCCTTCTGAGTATGATGTCCTTCTCCAAGGACCAATCTTTCCTGGCCACATGCCTAAAATAAATGAGGCAGAGCTTCAAAATCCTAGCTTCCAGGGAGAGACTCAGTTTCACCTTCTCCAAGACAGGCCTATTTGTTTCTTTGGTAGTCATGGTATGTTCAAGACTCTTCTCCAGCACTACAACTCAAAGACATCTATTCTTCTTCTGTCATCCTTAGTTATTGTCCAGCTCTCTGAAGCATAACAAGTAATTGAGAAAACCATGGCCTGTATTAGTTGCACCTTTGTATCTAGACTGACACTGTTGCTCTTCAGCACTCTGGAGAGGTCCATGACAGTAGATTTTCCCAATGCAATTCATCTTTTGATGGCCTGACTCCTGGTGTTAAGAGTGTTGATTGTGGATCTTAGCAAGCTTTAATTGCTAACTACCTCAATCTCTTCTCTAACATCATAATAGACAAAAGATGAAACTGTCAACAACTTCATCTTATTTGAATTCACAATCAATACACTTGGTACCAGCAGTCAGGAGATCAGAAGATGTATTGACCTGGGAAAGTTTGTAGTCAAGGACCTCACCAAATTCTTGAGGGGCAGTGATGTCAGTTTGAGGATTAAGGTGTGTGTGTGGTTAAGGCTATGGTCTTTTCAGTCATTTGCAGTGCATCTAATAGTTAGACAATGAATAAAGAGCACAGAAGAATAGATGCTTTCAATTGTGGTTTTGGAGAAGGGTACTGAGTATACTACAAACTGCTAAGAGAATAAACAAATAAGTTGTGGAGAAGGTGCAGGCAGAGTGCTTCTTGGATTCAAATAGGATAAAGGTTTGTCTCACATACTCTGGACATGTTGCTAGGAGAAGCTATACATTGGAGAGGGACATCATGCTCAGGAAGGTGGAGAAAAGGTAAAGGAGAAGAAGACCCTCAGCTGGGAGGCTTGACAGTGGCAGTGGGCTCAAGTGTATCAGAGATTGAGAGGATGACACATGATAGGAAAGGGTTGTGATCTATTGTTTGTAGGGTATCTATGACTCATACTTGACTCAGTGGCACCTAACAACACAATGGATAATGTATGGGGGAATGATGAACAATCAACTCCCATGCAATTTACAGCCTCTGAAAACCCTCTGAAAGGTCACATATGAGTCAGTTATGACTGGACAGTATCTAATAATAACAACAATAGATAATGTAGTCAATCTAATGCCTGTTTAGTCTATCAGATGATATCCATATATCTAGTCACTGTTTGTATTTTATAAAAAGGTATTTGAGATTAATAAATCATTTATAGAACAAAATTCAATCAAAAGTCAATCCAGCCTCTTAAATGTAACTTAAATGTAACAAAGTCCATAATTTCCATTTCATTTCCAGCTTTTGCATTCTAGTGAACAATTGTTATTGGTGATTTTTTATTGTACGTTCTACTTATTTCAGACTAAAAAAGTTGATTATTGTTATTGTTGTTAAGTGCCTTTAAGTCGAGTACAACTCATGGGGACCCTGTGAACAAAATCAATAGATATAGTTAACAGGATAAATCTGCTATTAGGAATCTCTCCAAAATACTACTAAGAAGCAATGATATCACTAACCTAGACTTAACCATGACTAAGGTACGCTTGAGCCAAGTCATGATCTTTTCAGTTATTTGATATACCTCTGAAAGGTGGAAAATGACTAAGGATTACAGGAAGAAAATCAGGATCATTGAGTTGTAATGGTGAAGAAGAGTACTGAATAGCCCATGAACTGCCAAAAGAACAAACAAATATATCTTAGAGTAAGTGCAACCAGGGTGTTCCTTGGAGGCAAGAATGGTCAAGCTTCATCTCATATACTTTGGACATGTTGTGAGGAGCGGCTAGACTTTGGAAAAAAAAACCATCAAACTTTGAAAGATGTAATGTCACAAATAGAGGGGTTTTGGGGGTGTTGGTTTCAGGTTTACTGGGGGAGGGGTGGCAGAAAGTAGCCTAGATAAAATTTTCTGGATACCCAAGGCATTTTTTTTCCTACCCAGGGTTCAGATAGCACAATCTGGGGACTGAGGAGCTCACCCTGAGGGCCATGACTGCTCGCCCCGAGCCGAGGGCCAAAGACAGCCTGCCCTGGGCAGAGGGTCATGATGGCTCACTCCGAGCCGAGGACCGAAGACAGCCCACCCCTCTATTTGTAACTCACAAGTTTGTTCTCTCTATGTTTGCTCCCTTTCCTATAGGCAACCTTACCACTGAGTTTTACTTCAGACCTGACCCCAAACCCAGTGACAGTAACAAAAAGGAAATACAACTGCCAGCTAAAGAAGCAAAGGAGGATGGAGCTTCTGGGTTCAACCAGCCATCGCCACTGGACCCACCTGGGAAAACACTTTGCAGTCCAGAGGGGAGCAAATGACAGGAAAATATCTTCTAACAGAACAAGAAGGCAAGCAGCCTTAACCCAAGATCACCAGTAAGGTGATAAAGTGTCCTCCCTTTCCCCCTTCACATCAACACCCCTGTTCAGCATGAAGAAGCTAGAGAGTCGGCATCTAGTTCCCAAATCAATAAGACAGTTGATTTAATTACCATTGGAAAATGCTTGTGATTTTCCTGTAGCATCTGGTCCCCACTGGATCCCTTTCATCTCCTTCACCTGCTCCCCCCACCAACCAATTTCTGCAGCTCTGCAACTGCATCCCTGCCCATCCTCATCATTCTGCCCCCAACCCTCACCTCCTTGTACCCCCAATATGTTTTTTCCCAATAAATAAAAAAAAGAAAGATGTAATGTCAGCAAAAGAAAGGAAGACCTTTAAGAAGATAACCTGACACAGTGACTGTATCAATTGACTCAAGTATACCAGAGATAAGGCAGATGACACAGGATAGGACAGAGTTCATATCCATTGTTCATGGGATCACTATGAGTTGTAGTCCACTAGATGACATGCAACAACAATGGATAATGAAGGGGCTCTAGTGGCATAATACATAACCTATCAGGTTGCTGGTGGTTTGAATCGACCAATTATTCCTCAGATGGAAGGTGGGTAACCTCTTCCTGTAGAGATTCACATTTGGTGGAGGGTGGTTACCAATCAGATTTGACTTGTGATGGCAGCAGGCTTGGGTTTTGAGTATTTTTGGTAATGCCTAATGATTCTGAGCATTCTATTAGGTATCTAGTGGCCTTGAATATCTTTTGGTGAAATATCTATTCAGGATTTTTTTTACCATTTTGTGATTAGATTATTTGGTTTTTTATTGTTAAATTGTCACTATTTTGAATGTACTTTTTAACATTCTTTTTTATTGGCTTGTATATAATTGTTCACATCTATCCTGTTTTATGTAATCATTCATATACATGGCATTTTGTGTAATTAATCTATGTCTATGATAATTCCTCTTCAAGTCTTCATGGAATCTTTCCTATTCCTTCACTCACACTGCACACTAACTTCTGATATCCTTTGATTTTTCTCCCCTTTCCTTTCTTCTACTCCCCTTCTCTTCCTCCTCTTCCTTGTTTGCACATATCTTGCTTAGTTATCCACCTATTTTCACAATAGATGTCTTATGCAGTATTTGTCTTTATATGGCCAAGTTATTTCATTCAGTATCATGCTTTTTAGTCTCTCCCACTGGAGCGTAGAGAAGCCAAAGCACAAGAAAGAATTCAAGATACTAAAGAGCTGAACAGAAGATTCCAAAAGGCTGCTCGGAATGACAAAGCAAAATACTACAATGAAATTTGCGAGGAGCTAGAGT
>NW_006399927.1:1449240-1456693 GCF_000299155.1 Elephantulus edwardii
ATGCATCGGAGAGCTGGACAATGACTAGGGAGGATAGAAGGAGCCTTTGAGCTGTGGTGCTGGAGAAGAGTATTGAATGTTCCATGGACTGCCAAGAAAACAAACAGATCCATCCTAGAGAGGGTTAAACCAGGCTACTCCTTGGCGGCAAGGCTTCTGTGGCTTTGTCTGACATATTTTGGACATGTAAGGAGAGACACGTCCTTGGAGAGGGACATCATGCTTGGTAGGGTAGAAGGACAGCGCAGGAGGGGAAGACCTCCTATGAGGGGGATTGATTCAGTGACTGGGGTAATCGTGATGGGTGTATCAGAGGCAATGCAATTGGCACAGGATAGCGCAAGGTTTTGGGCTGTTGTACATAGGGTCGCTATGAGTCGCAAACGACTCGACGGCACCTAACAACAACAACAACTACCATCACATATATGATAGTGTATTATGGTTATCACAAGAGTCCAGAATTAAGGTTGCATAGTGGAGTGTACTTGGGGCGGTGGGAGGGTCATGGGGAGATTGTATACCAAAGAAGGAATTTTTCTTTTGCTTTTCAAAGAGGGGAACAAACTGGGGCAGGGAGGGCTGGGCCAGGAGAAAAGTGCAGCAATGAATGAATGGAAATTCATAATCTCTGTAAATGTTCATTAAAATTAATAAAATAAAACTTAAAAAAAAAGAAAAGAAAGATCGTCACTACTGGGCCAATTGGCCACATTATACTAGTTGGTGAAGAGATTGAGGTTGTTAACAGCTTTAGTTTGCTTGGCTCCACAATCAACACTCTTAGTACCAGCAGCCAGAAATCAAGAGACAACTTTCATTGGGAAAGCTGGTTGTCAGGGACCTCTCCAGAGTACTGAACAGCAACGATGTCAGTCTGGAGACTAAGGTGCAACTGATCCAGACCATAGTCTTCACAGTAGCTAGACAATAACTAGGAATGATAGAAAAGAGAATTGATGCCTTTGAGCTGTAGTGCTCAAGAGGAGTATTGAACATACCATCGACTTCCAGGAGAACAAACGGTTTCATCCTAGAGAGGGTGAAATCTGGCTGCTCCTTGGAGGCAAGGATTCTGAGGCTTTGTTTGACATACTTTGGGCATGTTGCCAAGAGGGTCCAGTCCTTGGAGAGGGATAACATGCTTGGAAGGGTGGAAGGAGAGAGGAAGACCCTTCATGAGATGGATTGATTCAGTGACTGGAGTAATGAGGGTAGGTGTGTCAGAGACAGTAAAGTTGGCACCGGTTACAGCAGTTTTCAGAGCTATCATATGTAAGGTAGCTATGAGTCACAAATGACTCAACAACACATAACAACAACAACAATGGTGGCTTAGTAGTTTGGATCTAGATAGATTCACTATGGGAGAAAGACGGACAGGTCAGTTCTGGTTTCATTCTGATTCAATTGTGTGATTACACAGAACAATTTATTTATTCTGTCTTGTACAGTTTGTGCATTTGTTAAAATATATTATAATCAATTGTTAAATACTAGACTTGATAGGATTGCCCTTAATATTCTTCTAGGAACTTTATGGTCTTTGTTTACACATTTCAAGTCTTTTATTCATTATTATTTTGTTTTTGTCCCCTATCATGTTTCAGACTGAGGAAATCTCATTTCCCCAAAGCTGTTTGGTGAAGATACTCTTCTTTCCTCATCAAATGGATTTACCACCTTTGTCAGAAACCATTTGACCATAGGTGTGTGGCTTTATTCCTGTTCCTGAACTAAAATCTGTTCAATTTCCCTCTGCATCTAATTCATGCTTTCTTAATATGTAATTTGCTCAGTCAAGCAGGAATGGTAAGTGCCTGCAGTCTACAGATCCATTTGGAGATCATTTAAAGATCCAGCCAACAGATCCGTTTGGCGGTCTTACCTGGATGCTGCTTCAGTGGAGCACAAAGGTTAACAACCAGGAAGTAGAGACTACAGACTCTGTTGCCTACTAGAAAGTTATTTAAGAATACAAACTGCGTGTCTAAGAATCTATACCACAAAAATACTCACTCAAAGTTGTGAAGACATATATATACATATACATTTCATAACATTTAAAGAATTAATTCATGGTAGGAAACAAATCAACCATGATACTTCTTGCTGATTTTTTTTTCTTCCACAGACATGAAAAAGATGAGATTCTTATCTACAGCATCCAATAGATGAAACTGTCCAATAAACATGAAAAATATGTAAAGTAAATTTTTACATGAAAAAAGCAAGTTGCAAAGCAGTATTTGTCAATTTTGTTCCCACTGAAGAAAAGTTTTGCATGTGATGAGCAGACAAAATCATTAACAGTTATTGTGGAGTAGAAGATCACAAACACAGAGGTAGGCACTCAGTGAGATGGGGACACAGTGGCTGCTCCATCGGTTCAGGCCCAGCAGCAGTGGCTGGGAGGGTGACAGAGGACCAACGGCACTGGGTTGTGTTGTAAATGTGCTCACATGATTCAGAACTGACTTGATGGCACCTAGGAGTAGTGACATTGAAGATGGTGTAGGAATCGTAAAATTATTCCACTTTCAAAATCACAGTTTTGTAATATTTTAATATTGCACCATCCATATGACTTTCCCCCTCTTATATGCCTTTTTAAAGCAGGAGGGGAAACCCTCTAATTTTTTTCTTTTTTTAATTGGTTTGCTTACAAAGTTCATGTACACTGTGTTTCACACTATTCTTTATTCACATTGTGTTTCATACAATCATTCTCATGCATTATGTTTTATAAAATTAATCACCTGTTGTTGAGGATATACACAGCAAAAGAGAAACCAGTTCAACAGTTTCTAAATGTACCTTTAGGTATGTTCTTCAAAGTCATTTACCCTTCAAAAAATGTAATTTTTTATAATCTAAATATCAAGAAAACAAAGATTTTCACCAATGGGCCTATTGGCCGCATCAGTATGGATGGTGAAGAGATTGAGACAGTTAACAGTTTAAGTTTTCTTGGCTTCACAATAAGCACTCTTGGCACCAGCAGCCAAGAAATTAAAAGACATATTGCATTGGGAAAGTTGGTTGTCAGAGACCTCTCCAAATTACTGAAGAGCAACGATATCAATCTGGAGATTAAGGTACACCTAATACAGGCCATGGTCTTTGCAAGCACTTGCAATGCATCAGAGAGCTGGACAAGGATTAGGGATGATAGAAGGAGAATCAATGCCTTGGAGCTGTGGTGTTGGAGAAGAATACTGAATATGCCATGGACTGCTAAGAGAACAAACAGGTAGGTTCGTTCTAGAGAGGGTTGAGCTAGGCTGCTCCTCGGAGGCAAGGATTCTGAAGCTTTATCTGACATACTTTGAACATTGCTGCAAGGAAGGACCAGTCCTTGGAGAGGGATGTCATGCTTGGAAGGGTGGAGGGATAGCTCAAGATAGGAAGATCCTTGATAAAATGGATTCTGTGACTGGGGTAATGGGGATAGGTGTGTCAGAGACAATAAGATTGGCATAGGATAGAGCAGGGTTTAGGGCTGTTGTACATAGGGTCACTAGGAGTCACAGGTGATTCAATGGCACACAATAACAACAACATTATTAAAAGTTGCAAGAATGATAATGATCGTGGTGAAAAAAGAATGCATTATAGCTTCAAACCTTAAGATACACCTTAGTACTTACATGGGGACCTACTTCTAGAACTATGGAGAGCAGATAACATAGAAAAGCTGAAGAATTAGTAACTAAACTCATGGTTGCCACAGTTATTTGACTCAGGATGAGCCTATCTGTTAGAGAGCGGAATGGATTGCCAAAAGCAGCAGAGTCTGGAAAGCATTATGCTCAATGAACTAAGTCAGTCTCATAAGGACAAATACTGCATAAGACTGTTACTGTAAAAATAGAAGGATAAGTATTAAGATGTGTATATTTCCCATAAGGGGAAAGGAAAAGGGGAAGTGGGCAGAAAAAGGGAAAGAGTGTAAATCACTAGGATAGCAGAGGTTAATGGTCAGATTGGGGGTGGTGATGACAGAATAAGAATCATTCAATGGGGACTCAAAAAGACATGGTAATAAAAGGAATAGATCAATATATAAAATACAGTATATATGAATGATTGTATGAAATACAACGTAAATGGAAGATTGTATAACACAATGTAATGAATGAGAAAATTTTTTATGAGTTAAATTTCATGCAAACCATTTTTTTTTAAAAAAATAATAGAAAAAGAACAGGTACATCTTTACAGAGTGCAAACAGAATGCTCCTTAGAAACCAAATGAAGTAATTTAGTCTCACATAATTTTGGCATGTTGCTAGGCAAAGTTATTCCTTGGAAAGGGACATTATGCCTGGAAAGGTGGAGGGTCAGCTAAGGAGACAAAGACACACACAACACGATGGCTTGACACAGAGACTGCAGCAACAGGCTCAAGTATGTTAGAGATGATGAGGATGGCACAGGATAGAACAGTGTTTGGATCTGTTGTTCATAGGGTCACTGTAAGTACTACTGGGCTCAATAGCACCTAACAACAACAACAATATTTATGGAAGCAGAACACGAGTTTTTATGTGGCACTATTCAAGCCACCAAACTTAACAGTAGAGTAACAGTAGTGCACAAACTGCATCACCGGGGAGCTTTAATAATGAACTAGAGATTACATGAAGAATTCTAGAAACAAGATATGCCACATGTTACATTGCCAAGCAAAGCAGCAGTTCAAATCCACCAGGTGCTCCAAGGAAGAAAGATGAGCAGTCTCCGCTGGCAAAAATCTATTCTTTGACAGCCAGACTTAGCACAATGGCAGTGGATTTTATAGCATATATTCCCTTTGTTATTCATGATTACCATTTAAAAAATTTTCACAAGTGGCTCATTTTAGAAAAATTTAAATTATGGCAATGAACAACAACAACAAAACCCCACCACATTTTCTCTGTAATTGATTCATTATACATAATGTTTTTTAGTGTTTGTCTGGATGGCTATCTAAGCTTATTCCTAAACTATCTAAGCTTAATGTTACTATGTAGATGTTGTTGTTTTTTGTTTTGTGCTATCAAGTCAGAACTGACTCATAGCTGACCTTCCAATGGGTTTTCCAAGGCAGTAGATTGCATGGGAAGTAATTGTCCATCCTTCTCCCACAGAGCAACTTGTGGATTTGAACTGCCTTTGGGATTGCAACACAGCTTCTTATCACTAGGCCACCAGAGCTCCCTCTGCGTAGATAGATAAATATATTGTAGATAGGTATATTGTTTCTGGGTGCCATCAAGATGTTTATAATTCCTCATGACCTCATGAAGCAGGGAAGTGCCTCTCAGATCTGGATCTTTAGAAAGTAGACTACCACATATTTCTTCTGCAGAGCACTGAGTGGGTCGAAACTCTCAACCTCATGGTTAGCATCTTAAGACACTAGGACAATGGTCATGGGTAGGACAGCAGATACAGAGACAATCTGGATAGAAGATCAATCAGAGATGAGTCATTGATAGTAGCACCTTGCAGAACCAACCTATGCCTTCCTGCTGCTAAGTACTCCCCAAAGCCCCTGGGTCCTGTACTTCCCTATCTATAACATAATTAGTCAGTCTTTGAGTTACACAATATTCTTCCAATTAATTCTTGCCTGCTTGAGTCAGTGAAAGCCACTGTTGTTCTTAGTAAATGACAAAAATTCTAAATCATGGAAGCAGGAGTGGCATCTACTTCCTAAACTACATGCCTTTAGAAACTCTATGAACTTTGATAAATGTCGATAATTATAGAAAGGCCTTTTGTTTATAGGGTCGCTATGAGTTGTACTTGACTCAAAGGCAATCAACAACAACAATAGTTAAAGTCAGATATACGAGTTCTAGTCTACCTCTTGATTTTCCCATTGTTGAAAATTAAAAAAAACCAAACAAACCATAAACACATATGTGGGCCTGAGGATGCTAAAATATATAAGGCTGAGGTTTCAAAATTAGTTAGCAATGATCAGAACCAAAGATGATCATTCCTCAATAAAATGTGAATTCTTTAAAGGCAGAGACACAACCTTGTTCAGAGGCATACCTCTTGTCTCTAAAACAATGACATATTCAAATAGATGTTCAAGAAATGATTGTTGTTAATGTTTTGTTGTGGGTGTTGTCTCCTAAGTTCAAAAACAAACAAAGATTGCCAAGATCAGGTACTAAATTAAAAAAAAAAGTTGAAAAATAGTACATATTATGCACTCTAATTTTTTTTACATTTAAAAGTGTACTGTATTTATAATACAGGGGCTCTGGTGGCACAGTCCATGGGAAATTGCACTACTAATCTAGAAACACAGCCTCTCTAGTGGTTCACATCTACTAGCAACTCTGCAGGCAAAAGATGGGCAATCTATAACCCTCCTGAAAACCCCACTGAAGGGTCAGCTGACTCAATGAATTTGAGTTTCTATTTGTTATTTTATTGTAGAAAAATGATCTGAAACTATGTCCACCGGCCTGGTAAAGGGGATTCAATTTGACATGTGTAGAAAAGAATTTTCAGTAATTCAGCATTCTTTGAGTATTTAGCCAATGTGAATATGCCATTTTTGCTTATAAATTTGAATTAGAACTTTAATGAAAGTAAATAAAAGTAAAAAGGAATACAAAATTTAAAGGTGATAGAAAAGGAAGTAAAAGGAAAAGCATGAGAAAGTATAAGGTGTGACTCTCCCTGTCAAAGATTACATGATGGTGGACATCAGGACTACTCACTGATAAATAGTAATTCAGGCAAATGCAAATGGAAATATTGAACTTAATTTCACATCCTTGAAATTAGGTCTAGCCATATGTCTTGCTTTGCCCAATGAAATGTTGATGGAAGCAATGCATGCCACAACCAGGTACAGCCTTTAAGAGCTAGTGTGTCATCACATTCCCTTGACTGAAGTAATCACTAGTGATGAAGATTCCTTTAGTGAGAAAACTCCTTAAGGTCCTTGAGTTGAAAAGCCCTTCTGTAAGTCAGATGGACATGGAGTATAAGTAAGAAAAATACCCTTTTTTTTACAGCTCCTGATACTTAGAAATATATATTCTTATAATCTCAGGAAAATCAAGTCTATCCTGACAAACAGATTTAACCCTAGGGGTGGAAAATAGAGGATTGTCTCTTAAGAGTTCTGGGTTAGGTTAATTGAATTCTGTGATACTGTAATCCAAACAACTGTCCTTTTCCAGCATCTCATGTTACTCTCGCTTACCACACCCTGACCCTGTTGTGTTGTGTCTATATGAACTCACTAGAAAGTATCTGAATATTCCATCCTACAACAATATTTTTTTACTTTTTGATAGCCAGCAGGTATTACTTTCTCTACAGAGATTTTTTTTTTAGACTATTCCACCCACTTACATGCAAGTTTAACTCAGAGCTTCCTCCTGAGAAATCCAGTTCCACTAAGGGCTCATCAACGGATGATAATTTTGCCTAT
>NW_006399927.1:1456793-1463152 GCF_000299155.1 Elephantulus edwardii
TAGAGCAGGGTTTAGGGTTGTTGTGCATAGGGTCACTATGAGTCGGAAACGACTCGACTGCACATAACAACAACAGCATCAACAACATATTAGGCAGTATTTTACAAAATCATTGATCCTTAATGGTACATAGTATTCTATTGTGTGAACGTACCACAATTTCTCAATTAGTTTTGTGGTGGGTTTTTTTTGTTGTGGTTTTTTTTTTTTTTTAAATAATGGGCATTTGGGATTTTTCCATTTTCTTGCTACTGTGGATAATGCTGCTATAAAAATCAGTGTACATATCTCCATTCTTGTATCAGTTCTATTTACCTTAGGGTATATTCCTAGCAGTAGAATAGGTGGGTCATACGAGATTTCTATGTTCAGCTTTTTGTGAAAACTCCAAACTGACCTCTGCAGGTTGTACCATTTTACAGTTCCACCTGCTGGGATTAGAACCCCACTGATCTTCAGTAGAATCCCAGTCTCTCCACATCCCTTCCAGCATTTATTGTCTGCTGTGTTGTTAAACTTTGCTACTGCTGTTCGAGTGAAACAATATCTTTCTGTTGTTTTGTTTTACATCTTTCTGATTGATAGTGATTTGGAACATTTCTTCATATGTTTGTAATCCATATGAATTCTTACACATTTATTTTGTTTGTTTCTTAGACTGTTATGAGATTCATATTTTCTGAAACTCTCCTGCAATCAGAATCTAGATTGTTGAAACTGAGGTGGACCTGCGGCATTTGCTGCAGAAAATCAAGGAGTGCAGTATTCAGAATGGATTGAAGCTCAACATCATGATAAAGATTCTCACCACTGGGCCAACTGGCAGCACCATGCTAGATGGAGAAGAGGTTGAGTTCATTAACATTTTAAGCTTGGTTGGTTCCACAATAAACACTCTTGGCACCAGCAGTCAGTAAATCAAAAGACAAATTACATTAGGAAAATATGCTCTCAGGGATAGTTTCATAGTGTTAAAAAGCACCAATGTCAGTCTAGAGACTAAAGTGTTACTGATCCAGTCCATGATCTTCACAATTACTTGCTATGCATCAGAGAGCTAGACAACAAATAAGGATGATAGCAAAAGAATTGATGCCTTAACGTTGTAGTACTGGAGAAGAGTGTTGAACGTACATACCACGGACTACCAAGAGAACAAGCAGATCTGTCCTCGAGAGCATGGAAACAAGTTGCTCTTTGGAGTCAAGAATTTTGAAGCTCTGTGTCAAATACTTTGGTCATATTGCCTGGAGGGATCAGTCTTTGGAGAAGGACATCATGCATGGAAGGGTGGAGGGACAGCACAGTAAAGTTAGATGTTGGATGAGATGGTTTGGCACAGTAACTGAGGTAATGAGGGTAGAGGTGTCTGGAAACAAATGTGTCTAGCTCACGATAGGGCAGAGTTCAGAGCTATTGTACATGGGGTCACTATGAGTCGCAGGCTACTCAACAGCACATACCAACAACAAACATATATTTATTGTGGAGCTATGGTGCCAGATGTGCATGCTGGATTTAGAAGAGGCCATGGTACTAGGGATATTATAGCTAATATTAGATGGATCTTGGCTGAAAGCAGAGAGTACCAGAGGAATGTCTATCTGTGTTTTATTGACTATGCAAAGGTGTTTGACTGTGTGGATCACAACAAATTGTGGCTGGCTCTGAGAAGAATGGGAATCCCAGAACATTTGACTGTGCTTATGTGAAACCTGTATTTGGACCAGGAGGCACTGGTCAGAACAGAGCAAGGAAACACTGCATGGTTCAAAATCATGACGAGTGTATGCCAGGGATGTCTCCATACCTTTTCAATCTATATGCAAAACAGATCATCCAAGAGGCTGAGCTGTATGAGGAGGAATATGGCGTCAGGATTGGAGAAAAACTCATCAACAATCTACTTTATGCAGTTGACACAACTTTCCTTGCTGGAACTGAGGAAGACATGAATGGTCCTGCAGGAAGTCAAAGGCTGCAGTCTTCAATATGAATTGAAGCTCAACATTAAGAAAATAAAGATTGGGGTAATGGCACACTTGGATGCAGGCAGTTTAATTTGCTGAGGACTGGTGACTTGGCAGCTTAATATCTAGGAACAGACTGCAACCTCTAACTCCCAGCAGAGCCCAAGTCCCATGCCCGCCCATCCGCACCCCCATCCCTAGCAGAGCACTGTGTCCAGGGGCACCACCCCACCACCATACTGTGCCCCTCACTTCTGGCACACCCTGGTGGCCTTGCCACAGCCCTGCACTCCTGGCAGTGCTCCAGGGCCACTAGAGACTCCTTCATGCCACACAGAGATCTACCAACAGCCGTGGACAGTATGATTCTGAATCAGCACACAAAGGCACACCGTGGATCCAGCCATTGTTTGAAGCCACCAATTGAGCTCCTGTGGGACTGATCTGCCATGAGAAAGGCTGGTAGGATCCTAATTGGGTTTTCTTGGGCACTGCTGATTGTCTGGGAGAGTACCCAAGGGTGAGCCCTCTGGTGGGAATTTGTCTGAACTCTCTTGGGCCACACCAACTGCCCAGAAACAAGTGGGCCAGTGGTAATTTGTCTGAAATTTTGTGGATACTGCAGACCAGCCAGAGGTGAGTGTGTTGGTGGGAATTTGACTTTGTCTTGTTGGGTCCCCTTGGACCCAGGACCCTGATTGGGCAGGGACCATTTTGCAAGGGCACCTGCGTAAGTGCCACTGGACGGGGACCACTGAGTGAAAACCACTGGGTGGGTGATGGACAGCTGGAATTTGAATAGGGACTTCAATTGTAAGTACACCCAGACAACTGAGGTCTGAGTGAGGTCTCCCAAGTAGTTGACATGCCCTTGTGATTACCCCACCCCTGTGCATGCCCCACCACATTTGGCTCCACACCTGTGCTTATACATCTGATTAATCAGCCTGCCTTTAATCTGGAGCACCTTGATCTGTCTTACCTACAAGAGGCTGCTGTCACAGAACTGACATTTCCTTGGAGTCAGAAGTTCAGAGAAAAACACAAGTGGGGTAGCTACCCAACTAATCTCTCTAGAGCACTGTCTTCAGATCAAGAACATATCAATGTCTCAAAAAAAGCAAGCTGTCCCACACAATACATAAGCGCAAAGCAAAATGTCACCCCCAAAGGGTGACAGAGTATCAGTGGATTTCCTGAAGCCAGAAAGTCTGATGGAAATTTCTGACACAGAATTTAAAAGAACAATGATTGAATATTTTCAATGGATGAAAGACAAACTTGAAGAATTACAGCATACTACAAACAAAAACCAGGAGGAGCTAAAAAAAAAAAAACACAAAAAACCAAAATAGTCCAGAACAATGTAGAGAAAACAAATGAGGCATTGGTGGCACTGGAAAAACAAGAAACCACTGTCCAAAATATGAGGTCCAATGTTTCAGATGCTATCAACATGATGGAGGGACATATGAGCAGAGTTGAAGAGATGGAACACAGAACCAGTGAAATAGAAGACAAAATTGTCACCACTGATCTGCTAGAGCAAAAGCAGACTCAAAAAGGAAGGAAAAAGAAGAAAACCTAAGAATAATGTGGAACACCATCAAGAGAAATAACATGCACATCACTGGAACCCAGAACAGGAATAAGCAAGTAAAGGCACTGAAAAAGTTTTGGAAGAATTACTAGAGGAAAATGTCCCAGGCATAATGGAGAATGAGAGAATATATGGACAAGAAGCTCAGCGAACACCATATATACTAGACCCCAAAAGAAAAACATCAAGGCATATCATAGTTAAATTTGCCAGAATCAAAGATAAAGGGGAAATACTGAAAGCAGCAAGGGAGAAATAAAGAGTAACCTATAAGGGAGAGCAGATATGATTAAATGCCAATTTTTCAAAAGAAACCATGCAAGCAAGAAGAGAGTGGAAGGACATATATCAAACACCGAAAGAACACAACTGTCAACCAAGAATACTGTACCCAGAAAAATTATCCATCAAATTTGAAGGAGAGATCAAGATACTACCAGAAAAGCAGAACCTAAGAGAATTTGTAAAAACAAGACCAGCATGGCAGGAAAGACTCAGAGATGTCCATCTTACAGAGATACCACAGAAAGCAGCCTGGCTCAAAGTAACTAGAAACAACACCAAAAAACCCTCAACACAATGATAGCAATAAAACCTTTCCTCTCAACACTGAGTGGGAATGGTTTAAATGCACCGCTGAAAGGAAAAAGAGTAGCAGACTGGATAAAAAGAGCAAAATCTATCAATATGTTGTCTACAAGAGACACACCTAAAAAAATGAAGATAAAGACAGACTAAAAAGAAAAGGGTGGGGAAAAATATACCAAGCAAATGGCAACCAGAAAAGAGCAGGGTGGGGAAAAATATACCAAGCAAATGGCAACCAGAAAAGAGCAGGAGTAGTGATATTAATCTCTGATAAAATAAATGTCAATGTAAAAACCATCACAAAGGACAAGGAAGGTCACTACATAATGCTAACGGTTTGTCAATAGAACAAGAGGACATAACAATAATAAATTTCTATGCACCAAATAAAAGACCTGCAAAATACACAAAACAAACATTAACAAAACTGAAAAAGGAAATAGACAACACTATTATAATACTTGGAGACTTCAATACACCCATCTCAAGAAAAGGTAGAACTACCAGAAAGAAACTCAACAAAGATACTGAAGAATTAGACTACACAATAAACCAACTTGACCTCATAGATATTTATAGGCTAATGCACCCCCAAAACCCACAGTATACCTACTTCTCCAATGTGCATGGAATTTTCTCCAGACTAGATCACATTCTAGGTCACAAGGCAAGCATCAATAAATTTTTAAAAAAAACATAGAAATAATACAAAGTATCTTTTCAGATCATAGTGCTACAAAATTAGAAATTAATAATAAGAAGATAAAGAAGAAAAAACATACATTTGGAAGCTGAACAACTCCTTGCTTGAACATGACTGGGCACAAGAAGAAATAAAAAATGAAATGAAAAACTTTCTTTAAACAAATGACAATGAAACACACGACTTACCAAAACCTCTGGGAAACAGCCAAAGCAGTAATCAAAGGACTCTCGAAATCAACATCTTCAGCAAATTGAAAAAGAATAGCAGTAAAACCCAACACCCTCTAAAAACCCTGAAATTATAAAATTTAGAGCAGAAGTAAATGAAATAGAAAACAGAAAAACAATTGAAACTATCAACAAAACTAGGAGTGGGTTCTTTGAAAAGGTCAATAAAATCGACAAACTGTTAGCAAAACTCACAAAAGAAAAGAAAGAGAAGACACAAACAATGCCAGTAAGAGATCGATCAGGCAACATCACAACAGAACCAACTAAAATAAAAAAAATCTAACATTATTAGAGTATTATGAAAAATTATACTCAAGCAAATACGAAAACCTAGAGGCAATTGACAAATACTTAGAAATGCACAACCTACGTAAACTAATAGAAACTGAAATTGAACATCTGAACTGACCCATTACAAAAGAGGAAATTGAAACGGTAATACAACTTCCAACCAAAAAAATCCAGACCAGTTGGTTTTACAAGTGAATTTTATCAAACATTCAGAGTAGAACTGTCACCAATTCTAGATAAACAATTTCAGGAAATAGAGAAAGATGGCATTCATTCCATGCTATGAAGCAAACATATCGTTGATACCAAAGCCAGGAAAGGACACCACCAAAGTAGAAAACTATAGGCCAATATCTCTTAGGAACATAGATGCAAAAATCCTGAATAAAATACTGGCCAATAGAATTTAATGATACATCAAAGAAATAATTCATAATGACCAAGTGGGATTTATAACAGGTATGCAAGGATGGTTCAACATAAAGAAAACAATCAATGTAATTCATCACATTAACAAAGCAAAGAACCAGAACCACATGATCCTATCAACTGATGCAGAAAAGGCCTTTGACAAAATCCAACACCATTTCCCCTGATTAAAATACTCAACAAAATAGGATAAGAGGGGAATTACTTGAATCTGGTAAAAAGTATTTATACACACCCAAGAGCCAACATTGTTCTCAATGGAGAGAGGTTAAAGGCATTTCTTTTAAGAACAGCAACTAGGCAAGGATGCTCACTATCACCTCTCTTATTCAATATTATATTTGAAGTCTTAGCGATAGCAATAAGAGAAGAAAATAAGAGGTATCCAAATTGGCAAAGAGGAAGTAAAATTATCTCTCTATGCAGATGATATGATAGTATACCTAGGAAACCCTAGAGACTCAGCAAGAAAACTATTGGACATAGTTGACCAATTCAGCAAAGTAGCAGGATACAAGATCAACATACAAAAATCAGTTGGATTT
>NW_006399927.1:1473822-1483748 GCF_000299155.1 Elephantulus edwardii
CCTTAATGTTAACATAAGCATAGTGTATTTTTTAAATAAAATTTATTTTAATTATGTTCTTAACAGATTTTTATAGAAATGTAAGATTTTCATTAATTCATTGTTGCACATTTTAGCCCCTCTCCCTCCGTCCCTCCTCCTCCATTTCACTTTTTAAAATATTTTTCTTATTTTAGTATTAAGTTTATACTGGTTTATTTACAAAGTTCTGAAACATTGTTTTTCATACCGCATCTTTCCCATTTTCTTCACCCCCTAAAAAAATTGTGTGACCCACCCCCCTGCAACCCCACCCATCCTCACTCCTCTACTTCTACCCACCCCTTCCCTTCTTGGATCCTCATACTCATTCTACAATAATGGTCCTGTACAGAATTTGTCCTTATGGGACTGAGTCAGTTCACTCAGCATAATGCTCTCCAGGCCCTCCCAATTAGGTAATAACTTACAAAATCATTGCTCCTGCATTCTGCATAGTATTCCATCATGTGAATGTACCATAATTTCTCCATCCATTGGATTGTGGTTGTACCTTTAGGCTGTTCCCAAGTTCATGCAATGGAGAATAATGCTGTTAGGAACATTGGTGTACAAATCTCTGTTTGTGCTTCAGTTCTCTTTCTCTCATAGTATATTTGAAGCAGTGGGAAGCTGGGACATATGGGGTTTCTATGTTCAGGCTTTTTGAGGAAGCACCACACTGCCTTCCTGGGTAGCTGTACCATTTTACATTCCCACCAATAATGTATAAGAGTTCCTCTCTCACTACATCTCCAACATTTATTACCTGCTATCCTGTTAAACTTTGTCACTGTTACTGGAGATGGTATCTCATTATGGTTTTGATTTTCATCTCTCTTATTGCCAGTGGTTTTGACCATTACTTCATGTGTCTTTTGGCCATTCGAATGCCTTCCTCTGTGAAGTCTTTCATTGCTTTTTGCCCATTTTGTAATTGGTTTATTATGAGTATTATGTAAACTTTTTTTATGAAACCCTTCTCTGAGATGGTATTGTCAAATGTTTATTCCAAGTCAGTAGGTTTTCTTTTCACCCTTTTGGAAAAAGTTTTTGATGTGCACAGGGATTTAATCTTAAAAGCTACCATTTATCAATTTTATGTCTTCAGATTGTGCATTTCTTGTTATATTTGGAAGTCTCTTTACACCACCATAAACTAGGCAGTCTAAGTTTAATCCCAGTTTGTCTCTTATGAACTTTATGGTTTTGATCTTTAGTCCCAGGTCTTTGATCCACCTTAAGTTGATTTTTGTGTATGGTGTGAGATGTGGATTCTATTTCAGCTTTTTGTAGGTAGCAGTCCAGTTTTGTCAGCACTATTTGTTGAAGAGGTTATCATTTCCCCATTTGACAAGTTTTATTTCCTTGTGAAATATCAGTTGACCATAAATAGCTGGATCTATTTCTGGGTTCTCAATTCTTTTTGATTGGTCTATGTACTTGTCATTGTACGAGTACCATGCTGTTTTGGTTAGTACTGCTGTGTAGTAGGTTTTGAAGTCAGAGAGTGCTATTCCTACCCTTTAATTTTTGTTTCTCAGAAGGGTTTTGCTTATTCGAGGTCTCTTGTCTCTCTAAATAAACTTGACAATTTCCCTTTCAATCTCCTTAAAAATGAATGTGGTATCTGTATTGGGATTGCGTTGAGTATATAGGCTGCTTTTGGTAGGATTGTCATTTTCACAATACTGACTCTACCTATCCATGAACATAGCACCTTTTTTATTTCTTTAGATCTTTTATTGTGTCTTGCAGAAATATTGCTTAGTTTTCTTTGCATAGTCCTTTTGTATTTCTAGTTATTCCCAAGTATCTTAATTTGTGATTGACTATTGTAAATGGTCTTGCTTTCTTGATTTCCTTCTCTGAGTTCTCTTTGTTACCGTAGAGGAATCCCACTGATTTTTGTAGGTGGCAAATCTTAAATCTTGTCACTCTATTAAGTTGGCCTACTAGCTGTAACAGATTTTTTTGGTTGAGTCTTTGAGGTTTTCTGTGTACACTATCATATTATCTGCATATAGTGATAGTTTAACCATCTGTTTGCTATCTGAATGCTTTTCATTTCCTTCTCTTGTCATATTGCCCTAGAAAACACTTCCAATACAATATTGAATACAAGTGGTGACAGTGGGCATCCTTGTCTGGTCTATGTTTGCAAATAAAAGGCTTTTAGTCTTTCTCCATTGAGAATGTTGTTGGCTCTTGGGTTTGTATATATACTTTTCATTATATTGAGGAAGTTCCCTTCTGTTACAATTTTGCTGAGTATCTTCATAGGAAAAGGTATTGTATTTTGTCAAATGCCTTTTCTGCATCAATTGCTAAGATTATATGGTTCTTGTTATTTACTTTGTTAATATGATGAATTATGTTGTTTTTATGTTGAACCATTCATGCATACCTGTTATGAATCTCACTTTGTCATGATGAATTGTTTGGGGTGTTGTGGTTTTGTTTGTTTGTTTGTTTTTTATGTGCTTTTGGATTCTATTGGCTAGGATTTTGTTAAAGTTTTTTGCATCTATATTCATGAGAGATATTGGTCTGTAGTTTTCTTTCCTGGTAATAACACTGTCTGGTTTTGGTATTACGGTTATGCTTGCTTCACAGAATTACTCTGGAAGTGTTCCTTCTTTTTTAATTTTTTGAAAGAAATTCAGCTGTGAAGCCATCTGGTATAGGCCTTTTTTTATGGAAAAGCTTTTTTATGACCTGTTCAAGTTCTTCTTTTGGGATGGATCTGTTCAAGTGTTCTTTATCTGTACCTGTAAATCTGAGTAGGGTATGAGTTTCAAGGAATTTGTGCATTTCCTCTAG
This sequence comes from Elephantulus edwardii, assembly GCF_000299155.1. Classification (NCBI taxonomy): domain Eukaryota; kingdom Metazoa; phylum Chordata; class Mammalia; order Macroscelidea; family Macroscelididae; genus Elephantulus; species Elephantulus edwardii. The sequence goes on from NW_006399927.1 coordinate 1,476,664, forward strand.
GTTTTCTAATTTACCAGAGTATAGCGTTTTGTAGTTTTTCAATATTGTCATTTTAATTTCATCTTGGATTTTTTGTGTGTGATATCACTTCTATAATTTCTTAATCAAGTTATCTGTGTCCTCTCTCTCTCTCTCTCTTGTTGTTAAGTTTGTCAATTGTATTGACCCTTTTGAAAAACCAGATCCTGGTTTTATTGATGGTTTCAATTGTTTTTCTGTTTTCTAACTTGTTGATTTCAGCTTTTGTCCTAAGAATTTCTCTTCTTCTAGCGGCTGTAGGAATAGATTGTTGTTCTTTTTCTATTTGATGAAGAAGTTGAGTTAGATTTATTGATTTTTCTTCTTTTTTAATATGTGTACCTCTTGCTATGAACAGCCTCCTAAGGACTGCTTTAGCTGGTATTCCAGAGGTTTTGGTATGTTGTATTTTCATTTTCATTTGTTTTAAGGAACTTTTAAACTTCATTCTTTACTTCGTTTATAACTCCATCATGTTCTAGCAGATATTTATTTAGTTTACACATGGGTAGTTTTGTAAGCCCTCCTGTGGTTTTTTTCCTTCGTTTTATGGCATTGAGATCTGAGAGAGAATTTGTATTATTTCTAAGTTTTTTTACTTTGTTGAGGCTTGCTTTTTGTCCTAATATGTGATGGATTCTGAAGAATGTGCCACGTGCACTTGAGAAGAAAATTAATTGAGTTTTAGTTGGGTGCAGTACACTGAATACATCCACAAGGTCGAACTGGGTGATTGTATAGTTTACATATTCTGCATCTTTAGTGAGTTTCTTTTGGGTTGACCTATACTTTGGTGATAGTGTTGTGTTGAAATCTACCACTACTGTGGTGCTGTCTATTTCTTTTTTAAATTCTGTTAACCATTGCTATACGTATTTTGCAGATCTATCATTTGGTTCATAAATGTTGACCAAGGTTAAGTCTTCATGTATTGTGCTAGTATGTGATGCCCTTTCTTATCTATTATGATGGTTTTTATTCTGAAATCTATTTTATATAGAGATTAGTATTGCCTTCCTGCTCTTTTGAGGTTGAGATTTGCTTGGGGTATTTTTTTCCAGCCTTTGATTTTGAGTCTGCCTTTCTCTTCTTTTTTAAACGTGTCTTTTGTAGGCACATGAATGGGCTTTGTTTTTTGGGTTTTTTAATCCATTTGGCTACTCTTTTTCTCTTAATTCATGCATTTAGTCCATACACATTAAGTGTGATTATTGTCAGGCCAGGCTTTACTTTTGCCATTTTTGCTGTGCTTCTTTTTCTGTTGTTTCTGGTTACTATGGTTCTTTGGTATCCCCATGTGAAAGACTTCACTTAAAATGTCTTGTAGTTTTGGTCTTATTTTCACAAATTCCTTAAGTTCCTTCTTTTCTGAAAAGCTTCTAATTTCTCCTTCATATTTGATGGATATCTTTGCTGGTATAGGATTCTTGGTTTTCTTTCAACTTTCTGTACATGCCATCCATAGCCTTCTACTCTCATGGGTTTCTGCTGAGAAATCTTAATTTAATCTAATTGTTTCCCCTTTGTAGGTGAGTCTGTTTTTCTTGTGCTGCTTTTGGAATTCTATCCTTCTCTTTTAATTTGGAGAATTTGACAAGGATATATTTTGATGATTTTCTTTTGGGATCTAGTCTATTTGGTGTTTGCTGTGTTTCTTGAATGTGGATTTCCTCTTTTTTCAAAATACCTTGGAAGATTTCTTTTAGTACTTCTTTCACAATTCCCTCAGTGTTTTCCTTGTCACTCCCTGCTTTGGAATTCTGATCATACATATGTTATTTCTTTTGATGTCAGCCCACATGATTCTAATGTTATCTTCATTTTCTTAATGTCCCATTGCTGATATTTCTTGTAGTATGTTTCCAGTGAGGCTTTTGTCTTTCAGCTCACTGAATCTATCTCTCCAGTTCTACTTTTTTGTCCTAACATCCTGTTGGACACTTCTGCCATTTTGGTCTTAATATTCTGGATTGTGTTTTCATGCTTTTCTATTATTTCCAGTACTGTATTGGCTGTACCCTCTCTGTTTGGAGATTATTATTATTTTTTTTTTAGTTCTTGTACCTCTTTACTATCAATTCTTTCTTCCATCTTTTGAATTTTCTTCCATAGCTTTTCAAGTTGCTCTTCTACAATATTTTTCTTCTGGCTTGTTGTTTCTGGGGTATTTGCTTTCTTAATTGTTTCTTCCATCATTTGCATCTTCTTCTTTAGCTGTTCAAATAACTCTACCTAAACACACTTCTTCTGGTTCTCTCTATCTTGGGAATTCATTGGGTCTGCTTTTTTTTTAGGATAAGGGTTATTTTGTTTTTTCATGATGATTGAGACCAACTGCTGCTTTCTTGACATTATGTTAATCTTTTCTTATTAGATGTTAGGTCATTGTTAACTATATAGTGACCTATAGTATGGCAATGTCTTGTGATGTACCTGCATATTTTGGCTTCCTTCTTGGCCCAAGGCCCACAGGTGTCCCACATGGTATAGCTAGACAGCAGTGTTTCCTCCATAGTACCTGAATGACAAACCAGGAAACCTGTTGTTCCCTTCCAGAACTGGTGTCTCCACTTCACTCAAGCTGTCCCACTCTGTTCTGCTTGAACTTAAGGTATATTTCTTAAATTAAAAAATTAAACTCAGTACAATACTATGGACTAAATTTCAGATTTTAGTTAGATTTTAATAGTTTTTCTTCTAATATCTTTTTTTCTATTTTAGGATATAATTCAGGATCCCACATTTTATGTAGCCTCTAAACTTCCTTAATCTTCTGAAGTCTATGCTACTTCTTTAGTCTTTGTTTTTCATTACTTTGACTTCTTATTGGAGTATCTATCTTGGAGAAGAATATCACAAAGTGAGGTATTTTTCTCATTGTATTGTATCAGAGGTCTATGGTAATAATATGAGTTACTACTGGTTATGTTAACCTGAAATTTGGCTTGGGACAGATCTCTACTATGCAATTACTGCTTTCTTACTATCCACTCTGATTTTTGTAAGCAAGTCCTTGAGTCTACTATACAATCAAGACAAAAGGAATTAAGGCCTATCACCATTTTGGGTGATTCCTCCGGTTCTCAGATCATTTATTCTAAGGGCAGTCAGCTGCTGTCTCATGTGAGCAGCCCTCTAGAGAGGGCCATGTAGTAAGGAACTGAAACTTGATATTTGAATGAGTGAGATTGAAAGTGCATTATTCAGCCCTAATTGACATATTGACTATAACACTATGAGAGAACCCGAGTTACAAATACAAAACTAAGCCATGCCTGGACTCATAATAATCAGTAATTGTATTAAATGATCAATATCAGATAAAAAATGTGTTATTTTCAGCCACTAAGTGTTGGACAACTTTTTTGGAGTATGTGTAGAAATAGACAAAGAATATATACCAAGCAACATGCTGTATATTTCTCTTTGGTTTTTTTCTACATATCAGTTTTATTCTCTGTTCTCTTTATATCTAATTCCTCTTGTATTTTGTATTCTATTCAGGAAACAGTTACTTACAAATCTTCAGATAACATCAGCTTTGCTCAAAGTACCACATGACCCTAATTAATGATATTCTCATTATAGAATCTAAGAAGAAAGAATCTGATTAGATTGCATGAGTCACATGACTGACTACCCAAGTTTAATCGAAGCAAAGTGAAATAAAATTATATAAACAAGTTTGTGTGTTTTCTTGGATCCAGTGATGTATATGTACAAAAAAGAACAATTTGCAGATGAGGTTTAATATGGGCCTAAAAAACACACCCTGAAAGATCTAATTCAAGTGTCTGATGTACTTAAAAGAGAGAAAATGAGTCAGGATTACTCATCAGTGGACCCCGAGTTCAAGGACTGATAGTGCAATTAGAAGTATAGAAAGGTGTAGGTCAACATCATTGTCTTTTAAGAGAGATGAGAACCATGGCTAGAACTACCCACATGACTGAGTTGAATCCACCTATAAATGGCAGGATAAGTAATGTTTTCACAAACTCGGCACTATCTCATGAGACAGATATTTGGAATACAGCAATTAAGATAAAAACAATGAAGTTCATAACTTTATAATCTCAGGTTCCATGGACATCTAGGGATAATTTTCAGCCCAACACCCAGCAAGTTCAAAATTAGAAAACGTATATGACAGGGATGCATCTATCCCCATACCTTTTCAATTTATATGCAGAATAGATCATCCAGGAGGCTGGGCTCTATGAGGAGGAACATGGCATCAGGTTTGGAGGAAGACTACTCAACAATCTGCATTATGCCAATGACAAAACCTTGCTTACTGGAACTGAGGAGGACCTGAGGCACTTGCTGCAGAAGGTCAAGGATGACAGTTTTCAATGTGGATTGAAGTTCAACATCAAGAAAACAAAGATTCTCACCACTATGTTGGTTCACAGCATCAAGATAGATGATGAAGACATTAAGATTAACAGGTTCAGCTTGCTGGCTCTGTAATCAACACTCTGGTACCAGCAGCTAGAAAATCAAAAGATGAATTGCCCTGGTAAAATCTGCTGTCAGGGAACTATCCATAACATGGAACAACAACAATGTCAATCTAGAGACTAAGGAATGCCTGATCCAGACCATAGTCTTCACAATTACTTGTTATATATCAGAAAGCAGGACAATAATGGAGGATTACCGAAGTATTTATGCCGTTGAGTTGTGGTGCTGGAGAAGACTGTTGAATATACCATGGAGTGCTGGGAAAACAAACAGGTTCAATCTGGAAAGGGTGAAACCAGGCTGCCTTATGGATACAAGGATTCTGAAGCTTCATCTGATATACATTGGACATGTTACAAGGAGGGACCAGTCCTTGGAGAGGGACATCATGCTTGGAAGTGTGAAGGGACAGAGCAAGAGAGAAAGACCCCAGATAAGATTAACTGACTCAATGACCAGGGAAATGGGGGTCAGTGTGTCAGAGATGATGAGGTTGAAAGATGTTGTACATAAGGTTGCTATGTGTCACAAGCGAATGGGTGGCACATAACAACAACAATGTGATAGCTCTTGCAAAGATTGTTTTAAAACAAATACACTGTAGTTGAACTCCTTGAAACAAAGCATGAATGAATGGGATAAGTGTCAGGATGAGTTAATATAGTTTTGGAAGGAATTCCTTTAGGGTTTGCAAATGCTGAAGGATTCAAGCATCCTTTACTAGATGGGACCCAACCATAGTTGTTGTTAAGTGTCATCGAGTTGAATATTACTCATAGCAACCCTATGAACAAAAGATCTAAGCTATCATAATTTCCCTAATGTTCATAGAGTTTCCAAAGGCGTATTATTTAGGAAGTGGATGTGAATCCTGCTTTTAAGCCTTTCTTAATCTGGGAGCTCTACCAAACACTGTAAACCATGAATAACCATAATGGCATTTGACACACCAGTGACACGGTGTTCAGTATCACAGCAACCACAAGTTATCACAGTACAGCAAACTGACAGACCAGTGCTGTACCACTTAGAAGAATGTTCTTTGCAAGCATAATTAGCACTAGACCCAAGGGTCACAGGCCCAAGATCACAACAGACCTTGAAATACAAAGGTCCTCCACCAGGTCCTGGTTAACTTAAACAAGAAACTTCTAGTCCACAGCTGATTGTTAGCTAAATCAAGTAAATCCAGGTAAATTGGATTCAAGCTCCCTTTACCAGTAGGTGCCCAGCCATAGTAAGTTGTTAATAGGCAGTTTTGTTAAAAAATCTACTTATCTACCACAAGGCAATTGAAATGAAAAACTTATACTATCTAGTAATATTCTACAAGTGAATACAATTTATGTCATTTCAAAGGGGAGCTAAAATTAGGTTTTACAGAATAAGAGCTGCCTCTGATTTTCAGTCAATTTGATATTTTAACTGAGATAAAATTTAAAAAATAGACATACACACAAATATGTATATGTCAGAGTACAAGTATTAAAGCAGTTCAATAAACATTATCTAAAGATCAGAATCCATAACCAGCATGGGCCATATACAAATATCTACTTAGATACTATTAAAAGTATCCTTAATGTTATACCAACTGACTTCACCTGAGACTACCATGCCCCCAATCCTCAATCCAAAGACACGAGCAGATGCTGGTTGGCTGGCCTGACCGAAGAATGTACAAGAAAATATAAGGCCACACTCACTTCCAGCACACACAAAGACCAGCAGTAGTCTAGTAGACTCCTGAGACCCCCACCTCACATTCCTGTCTTACAGTTGAGCACTCTTAATTTCATTCTAACAATCTGGAGCTGTACTCACGTCTGGTCACAAGTGAAAAATCTAAAGGCACAGTAATTCAGGAAATCACCGAGTGTCAGAGAGACTTTAATTCACAGAGGACCCCTGATTCACAGAGAGTCAGGGATTCAGAAACTTAGTGACCTAGCAAGTATGCTAAATACATGGACAGAAAATCAGACACCCTCTGCCAAAGGGTAGTAGGAAAAACCATTTCACCTTCTCCTTAAATGGACCTGTTGATGCTCTACCCTCATTGTGGACCCCAAGACATACCAAACTACATTACCCACATATTCTGTCAGAGATAAGTTCATCTGTCCTTTGTTAGATGGTAACCACCACCATCCCTCCAACAGCATAGCATGCACAACAAACAAATAATTACATAGCTGCTCCATTGACTATCACACACACACCCCCCATAACAAAGAATGTTTTTTAATATCTACAATAACATACATACCCATGTTTATTCCAGCTTTGGTCACAATAGCAAAGAGTTGGAAACAAACTAAGTGCCCATTAATGAACGAATGGATAAAGAAGCTGTGGTATATTCACACAATGGAATACTATGCTGCATTGAAAAACAAAGAACTTATGTGGTGCTGGAGAAGAGCACTGAATGTACCATGGACTTCCAGGAAAACAAACAGATTCATCTTGGAGAGGATTAAAACAAGCTACTCCTTGGAGGAAAGGATTCTGGGGCTTCGTCTGACATACTTTGGACACGTTGCAAGGAGGGACGGGTCCTTGGAGAGGGACATCATGCTTGGGAGGGTGGAGGGACA
>NW_006399927.1:1485670-1490191 GCF_000299155.1 Elephantulus edwardii
CATAGGGTCGCTATGAGTCGGAAACGACTCGATGGCACATAACAACAACAAAAATTTACAGAGACTTTGATTTCCATTCATTCATTGTTGCACTTTTTTTCTCCTCCCAACCCTCCCCCCAGTACACTACCCTCTTGTAAACATAAAAGAAAAATTCTTTCATTGTTTTAAAAACCCTCCCCCAGGTCCACTGCACTATGTTGCCTTTGCTCTAGGCACCCGTTATGACAAAAATACCTAATTATCTATCCCTTTTAAACAGTTTTCTCCCTCATCTGTTTCAATGCAGTATACATTATTAAACCCATCTTTCTCAGTCTCCCCTCAACCCCAATGTCAGTCCTGTTTTACAACAGTGGCACCATGCAGTGTTTGTCCTTTTGCGACTGTGATATTTCACCCAGCATAATGTTCTCCAGAGTTAACCATTTTGAATAATATTACATGAGTTCCTTGTTTTTCAATGCAGCATAGAATTCCATTGTGTGAGCATACCACAGCTTCTCTATCCATTCTTTTGTTGACGGGCACGTAGGTTGTTTCCAACTCCTTGCTATTGTGAACAAAGCTGCAATAAACATGGGTGTGAATATATCTGTTTGGGTGTCAGTTATGGTGTCTTTGGGGTATATTCCCTGTAGTGGAATTGCTGGGTCAAATGGTATCTCCGCCTTCCACAGTGGTTGCACCATTTTACACTCCCACCAACAGTGAATAAGAGTTCCATTCTCTCCACAACCTCGCCAGCATTTGCTGCTTGCTGTTCTGTTAAATTTTGGTATTCTGACTGGGGTGAGATGATATCTCAGAGTTGTTTTGATTTGCATCTCTCTTAGAGCTAGGGATTTTGAACATTTCTTCATGTGCTTTTTGGCCATATGAATGTCTTCTTTGGTGAAATGTCTGTTCATATCCTGTGCCCATTTATCTATTGGATTTTTTACATTTATCTTGTTGTGGTGTTCTTTTACTTTTCAATGAGAGGAACGAACTGGAGGGGAGGGCTGGGCAAAGGAGAAAATTGCAGCAATGAATGAATGGAAACCCAAAATCTCTGTAAATGTTAATTAAAATTAATAATAAAAAATTTTTTTAAAAAATTCTGCAATAACAAGACCACAATATCCTGGAAATAGCAGACCACAGAACTCCCACAAGATGTCAGCCCCTCCCCCACAAAGTGATCAAACACAGAGCCAGTGGATCTCTGAAAAGAGGAAAGGCTGATAGAATTCTGGAGAATGATTCAAAGGTGTTTTCACAAGATAGAGGAAAATATGACTAATTTAAGGAATAAGCAAAATTCTAAAAGAATTTTTAAAAAATCAATATAAGACAAAACTCCTAAAAAGAATGGAATTTATAAGCCATAAAAAAAGAAACTGTAATCTGAAATAATAAAACCTACATTTCAGAAGCTTTCAAGAAGTTGGAAGGACAAAAGAGCAGAAATGAAGAAATGGAAAACATTCTTCAATTTTCAGACCAGTGAAAAAAAAGATAAATCCTTTAACATTAATCTGCTAGAGGAGGGGGGTAAAAAGCAGAAACAAAAAGGAAGAAAAATGAAAAAGGGTAAGAATTATGTGGGAGGAATAACATAATTGTAATTCCAATACAAAGAAGGCAAAAAAAAAATCCACTGAGGAAATTGTGGAAGAGTTACTGCAAGAAAACATTCCAAGTATCATGAAAAATGAAAAAAAAAAAAATTGAAGAAGCTGAATGAACCCTGAACAACATAGACATTAAAATTGAAACAACAAGACATATCATAGTCAAATTCTCCAAAATCATACTGGAAGCAACTTGAGAAAAACTAAGAGTTACCTTACATAGGAAAGTTGATAAGATTAAATTCTGATTTCTCAGCAGAAACCATGTGAGCAAGAAGAAAATGGGATGGCATACATAGAATCCTTCAAGAAAATAACTGCCAATTGAGAAATCCTGTACCAAGCAAAACTATTCATAAAAAAATGACAGAAATTAGGACATTCTCAGAAAAGCAGAAACTACATAAATGAATGAAAACAAGACCAACCTTGCAAGACATAGTAAAGAAACTCTCTCACACAGAGACAATACAGAGAATGATCAGATTAAACAGCTACAATACAAAAATAATCCAAAACAAAAGCCACAATAAAACTTTGCTTATTGATTAACACACTGAACATGAATGTCTTAAATGTACCATTTGAGAGAAAAAGAGTAGCATATTGGATAAAACATTAAACCAATTAATACGTTATCTAAATGAAATACACCTGAGAAGTGAGGATAGAGATAGACTTAAAATCAAAGGATTGGGAGGGAGGGGACGTGAGAGGAAATATACCAAGCAAATGATAACCAAAAAAAATCCCCCCAAACAAAATAAGAGTGACAATATTAATTTCTGATAAAACAGACTTTAGGGAAAAACCAGTGTAAGAGACAAGGGAAGAACACTACATAATGCTTAAAAGGTCAGTAGAAAAAGAGAGCATAACCTTAATTAGTATCTATGCACCAAATGATAGAGCTGAAATACAAATAAAAGAGAGATTAACTGACTTGAATTAAAAAGGCAACACACAAAAATAGTAGAAGAATTCAACACACCATTCTCAATTAAAGATTCAATAACTATATAGAAACTCAAGAATAATGCAGAAGAACTAAATTATACAATTACCCACCTTGACCTTATAGATATATAAAGAGTAAAACACTCAACAAAAGCTCCATCCAGGTCTCTTTTTGTACCTTATAGCTGTTGTTGTTCTTGTTGGGTGCCTTTGAGTTTAGTTCATAGTAACCCTATGAACAAGAGATCTGAAACCAGTTCTATTCTGTGCCATCCTCAAGTCAATGACTTCATCTTATTTGAATCCACAATCAATACCTTTGGTACCAGCAGTCAGCAGATCAGGAGACATAGTGCAGGAGGAATTGATGCCATTAAGTAGGGGTGTTGGAGAAGCATACTGGATATCCCATGGACTTAAAAAAAACCCAGACATATGTCTTGGGGAAAGTGCAGCCAGAGTACTCCTTGGCAGCAAAGATGACATAGCATTGTTTCACGTACTTTGGGCATGCTGTTAGAAGAGGCTATTCCTTGGAGAGGAAAATCATACCTAGAAAGAGAGGAAGACCTTCAGTCAGATAGATTGACAGTGACTGCAGCAACAAGCTTAAGTTTGTCAGAGATTGTGAGGATGGCATGGAATAGGACTGGGCTCAGATCTTTTGTTCATAGGGTTGCTATTAACCATACTCAACTCAAAGGCATCTAACAACAACTATAAGTAAAAAAGGAGACCTGTATAAATGGAAAATTATACTAGGATCAAAAGTAAGGGGGAAGGAAAGAGAGTAAGGGGAAGTATGCACACACATAGATAGAATTGTGGAGGGCTGACCCTAGGAAGAGAAGGTGAGGGAGCCAAAACTAGGGAATTGATGAGTAGGGTGAAAGGAGAGGGCAGGTATAGCAAGATGTAGACAAGACAAGGTAAACAATGGTATTGTACTTGTGTGTTTGATGTTATAAGACAAAGAGTATATGAATGATTGAATGAAAACAAAATATCTTTAAGGTAATGGATGTAACATAATAACTTAAAAGTGGAGTTATCTAGCTTATTTCACAGTTAGCCTTCTGCTGATAATTTTTGTAAGATCCATGAGAGAAGTCGGTCACATTAATAATCAATATTTGCTAAAAGAAAACAAAATTTCTGAGTTATAAAGCTATAAAAATATTATAATTTATAAATACAGAAAATAAAAGAGAAATATAGAATAAGTTACAGAAAATATTAGATACAAGCTGAAGAGTTCTAAGAGTTTAAAAATTTTCTTCTTATTTTAAGCCTGTCCTCTTAAATTTTATTATGGAATTTCAGTGCTTTCTTCTTCTCACAGTTCTTATCTTTAGAGAGACAGACACACCCAAACAGACGCAATTCTGCATGTTAGTCCCTAGAACTGAACCTTTACTAAGAACTGAGAGGAAGCACCCAGTAGATGCCAGCCCTCGCCTGTGAAAGCATTTTGCTCTCAGCTCCACTCCGTCTTCTTCTTCAAGTTGCCCCTGATTCACGCTAATCCCATGAACAACTGCCTGGTTCTGAGGCATCCTCACAATCTATTCCGTGCTTCAACCCATTGTTGTAGTCATTGTGTAGTCTTTGAGAATCTTACCCTTCTCTGACCCTCTGCTTTTCCAAGCATGATTTCCTTTCCACCTAAATTACATGAGGGTCTCACTATCCTCGTCTCTACGGAGGGATTCTTCCAAGACAGATTTGTTCATTCTTTTGGCTGTCTATGGTATATTTTATTTCCACACCCCCCGCCTCATCACAATTTAAAGGCATCAGTTCTTCTTTGGTGTTCCTTGTGTTGTTGTTGTTATGTGCCGTCAAGTCGCTTGCGACTCATAGTGACCCTATGTACAACAGCCCTAAACTCTGCTCTGTCCTGTGCCAATCGCACTGTCTCTGACACTCCCATCCTGATTATGCCAGT
>NW_006399927.1:1492422-1492972 GCF_000299155.1 Elephantulus edwardii
CCCTAGTACACTACCCTCTTGGAAAAGTAAAAGAAAAATTCTTTCATTGTTTTACAAACCCTCCCCCAGGTCCACTCCACTATGCAGCCTTTGCTTTGGACTCCTGTCATGACAAAAATACCTAATCACATATCCCTTTTTAAAAAATTTTTAATATGGATTGAAGCTCAACACCAAAAAGCAAAGATTCTCACCACTGGGCCAATTGGAAGCATCAGGATGGATGGTGAACAGATTGAGATAGTTAATAGTTTTAGCTTACTTGGTTCCACAGTTAACACTCTTGGTAACAGCAGCCAGGAAATCTGGAGACAAATTGCATTGGCAAAGTCAGCTGCGAGGGACCTCTCAAGAGTACTGAAGAACAGCAACGTCAGGCTGGAGACTAAGGTGTGCCTGATCCAGGCTATAGTCTTTGCAATTACGTGCTATGCATCGAACAGTGAATAGGGATGACAGAAAGAGAATTGATGTCTTAATCTGTGGTGCTGGAGAAGAGTGTTGAATATACCATGGACTGCTAGGAGAATAAACAGGTTTGTCCTGGAGA
>NW_006399927.1:1493072-1496783 GCF_000299155.1 Elephantulus edwardii
ATGGAGATAGGATGCATCCCTGGCGTACGCCCTTCCCAATTTTGAACCATGCAGTGTTCCCTTGCTCTGTTCTGATGACTGCCTCCTGGTCCAAGTATGGGTTTTCCATTAGAACGATCAAGTGTTCTGGGAGTTCCTTGTGAAGCAATGGAAAACATGGAGGCTTGGGTCAGACACGCCTTAGTCTTTAAATGGACACTCCTTAGATAATTGTATTCCTTGGGTTCCATTTTTTAGGAGAGTACTTTCCATGATTTGTGGGTTTTTGGGTTTTTTTGTTTGTTTGTTTTTGTTTTTCCCTTCAGCTTTCCAATGCTTTCGCCGACAGGAAGCTGTTTTAAAACTGATAGTCAAGAGGAGCTCTGCTGGTGTGGTCCATAGTGTGCGGTACAGCAAACCAAAAGACCAAAGGATGAGAAGAGGTGAAACCAGAGCATGTCTTCCCTGAACCGGCTGCAAGGGGCATCACTGGCAGCAGCTCCTTTTCCTCTCTGATTCCATTTCTGTAGGACAGCCCTCTCTTTATGATACCAGCGCCTGCCTGGCCAACTTCCTGTAACTACAGCTTCCTGCACATGATCATATATCCTTGACTTCAAATGGTTATATTCTTTTCCTCCCCAGCTGTAGGGCTGATACAGGTCTACTTCGATTGCTAATGGGAGATTTCATGTCTCCCATTTTGCTTTTCAGTTCTTTTATCACTTGTATAACAAGTTCTCTATATTAAATTCTCTAAAATAATTGCACTTTTCTCATTTGGACCATATCTGTTATAACAACATAGAAACAATACACACACATTCAAAAGTAATTTAACTCTTAAATAACAAAAGTTTGAACCATGTAAGTTCATTTTACTGTGTTTTTAAAAATAATTTCTGTGTGATACTAATTATTGCTGTGTGAGCATTTTATATTGAAATAAGACATTATTTCAATTCTCAGGATTTTCAATCACTTTCAGTGCAATACTTAAATTTAGTGCAATATGTAAACCTCGTAGAACATCACAGGACCCACGTGAAATATCCTTAGCCAATACTGATTCTGGAAGTGCCAAAGAAGCATATAAAAGACATGTAATTAATAAGAGAGATGCAAATAAAAACCGTAATGAGATACTATCTCACCCCGTAGCAGTGGCAAAGTTTTATAGGACAATAAATAATAGATGTTGGAGAGGAAGTGGAGAGATAAAAACTTTTTTTTTTTAGATAGGAACTCTTATACACTGTTGGGAGGATTTTAAAAACGTTATAACCACTCTAGAAGGCAGTTTGACGTTTCCTCAAAAAGCTGAAAATAGAAATTCTATATGACCCAGATAGGAATATGCTTGAAATATACCCAGAGAAAATGAGAACTGAGGCACAAATGGAGACCTGTACACTAATGTTCATAGCAGTTTTTTCACCATCACAAGAACATGGAAACAGCCCAAATGTCCAGCCACAATCCAATAGATTGAGAAATTATGGTACATTCACATGATGGACTATTACGTAGCATACAGGGGTAATGATTTTGTAAATCACTACCTAATTAATTTGGGAAAGACTGGAGAGTATTATGTTAAGTGAACGTAGTCATATAAGGACAAATACTGTACAAGAGTATTATTGTAGAAATAGAAAGATAACTAGTAAAACGTGTATGAGGATTCAAGGGTGGGGGGAGCAGAGGGGTGAGGATTGGCGGGCGGGTAATCATAGGGTCATGCAACATGATGGGTAGAAGGAAGAGTGAGTAAAAGAAAGGGGAAAGATCCGGTGTGAAAAACAGTGTATATGAACTTAGTAAGTAAACCAGTATAAAATAAAAATTTTATTTAAAAAAAAAGGTGGTGTGCTAGCCAAGTGTCCTAGGTTGAGGTCTGCAGCCACAGTTGCCCATCATTCCTAGAAAAATGAATCCAATAGAATGGCTTTCATGAAAAAGGAAAGGAAATTTATGAAGCTCTTACTGCAGATACACCAGCAGGCATGAAAATCTCACACATTTTTTGTAAAATACCTTTTTATCTTGCATTGAAAATATAGCTATTTTGTGGGTGCCAGATGTAACACATGTAACTACAAAATACATGTTAAACCAACTGTTTATGCTTTCAGTAAGGCTTCCAACCAATCGGGGGCTAGTAGCAATTAAGTTTGGGGGGAATAAACAGTTTTATGTGACTTTTAAAATGTGTGGGAGCTTTGTGGACCTAAGTCCTATGTTGCTCAAGGGTCAACTGTGTCTGATGAAGTGGGTAAATTAGACAGTCATAGAAGATGATCATAAGAGGTCAAATTCTTCATGCCTGTGACCCATCATGGTTTCCTAGCCTCATCTTCCTTTTATATCTTGACTTTTCAACTTCACTTTCTTTATTTGTTGGTTTCTGTCACTTACTGTCCAGTCAGTCAAAATTCCCATGATTGTTTTTGTTAGGTTTCATGAGTTGGCATTCTCTCATAGCAGTTGTATGTCCAATAGAGAGAAACACTGCTTAGCCCTGCACACACACACACACACACACACACACACACACACACACACACACCCTTGTTATTGTTATGTACCTTAGACTTGGAACCAAATCAGAGCTGACCCTCCAGTGGGTTTTAAGAGGAAGCAATCACATGGGAGGAGATTGCCCTTCTTCTGCAAAGCAGCTGGTGGATTTGAACAGCATGTCTTCAGGCTAACAATGCAGCTCTTTGACACTAGGTCACCACAGTGTGTGTGTGTGTGTGTGTGTGTGTGTGTGTGTGTGTGTGTGTGTGTGTGAATCATTATATATACACTATCTTATATTTACAATTAGATGTTGTAGGGTGCCCTTGAGTTGACTATGACTCTTAGTGCTATATAAACAATAGGTATAAACATTGTTCTATCCTGCACCATCCCTACGATCTCTGTCATACTCAAGTCCAGGTCTTCTTCTCTATCATTGGCCTTCCACCTTTTCCAGCATGATATTTCTTTATAGGCACTGCTTCCTCTTGAAAATAGGCCCAGAGTAACTGAGATAAAGTTTCATCATCCTTGCTTCTTTTTTTTTGTCTTTTTAGAAATGTTCCTACTAGTTTATTTGCAAAATTCAACTACATTGTTTTCAAGAACAAATTCTTTCAATTTCCCTCACCTCCCCATCAAATTGTACAACCTGATGATTAATTCCCTTCTCCCTCTACACATCCACATGCCTCTGCTTCCAACCTCTCCTACCCTTCTTGCATCCTTATACTCATTCTACCATAAGTACATGGAAACAGCCCAAATGTCCAACCACAAACAAATGGATTGAGAAATTATGGTACATTCACACAATGGAATATTATGCATCACACAGGAGCAACGATTTTGTAACTTGGGAAGGACTAGAGAGCATTATGCTGACTAAACTAACTCAGACTCATGAGGATAAATATTGTATAAAACCATTTTTGTAGAATGAGTATAAGGATCATCATCCTTGCTTGTAAGGATCCCTCTTTTTTTTAAAATAGTATATCTATTTATTTTTGTTTTTTTAAATTTAGGTTGTTTATTTTTCATTTCAATGAATATCTACAGAGATTTTGGAATTCCATTTATTCATTGTTGCACCCTTCTCCCCGTACAAACCCCTCCCCGTGGGCCCCCACCATTTGCTCCTCTCCTTGAAAAGCAAAAGAAAAACTCCCTCATTGGTACACAATCCCCCCCGTACCTCCCCAA
>NW_006399927.1:1498413-1500051 GCF_000299155.1 Elephantulus edwardii
TTATTTCATTGTTATACATTCCTCCCCTACTCTCAGTCCACTAAACTATGCAGCTTTCATTCTGGACTCTTGTCATGACAATAATACCTAACCATACATTCCTCCTAAATAGTTTTCTCCATCTGTTTCAATGCAGTGTACATAATTTATTCCCTCCTAGTTTCCTCCTAACTCCAATTTTAGTCCTGCTTTACAATAGTGGCACTATGCAGTATTTGTCATTTTGTGATTGTGATATTTCAATCAGCGTAATATCCTCCAGAGTCACCTGTTTTGTATAATATTTCATGAGTTCCTTGTTTTTCAATGCAGTGTAGTATTACATTGTGTGAATATACCACAGCTTCTCTATCCATTTGTTTGCTGATGGGCACTTGGGTAGTTTTCAACTCTTTGCTGTTGTGAACAAATCCGCAATAAACATGAATGTGCATATATCTTCTTGAGTGGAAGTTCTGGTTTCTTTAGGGTATATTCCCAGTAGAGGAATTGCTGGGTCAAATAGTATTTCTGTTTCTAACTTTTTGAGAAAGCACCACTGCCTTCCATAGTGATTGCACCATTTTACACTCCCACCAACAATGAAAAAGGGTTCCTGATTCTTCTCAACCTCACCAGCATTTGTTGTTTGCTGTTCTGTTAAATTTTGCAAATCTTACTAGGACGAGGTTATATCTCATAGTTGTTTTGACTTCCATCGCTCTTAAAGCTAGTGATTTTTACATTTCTTCATGTGCTTGTTCACATCTTAATGTCTTCTTTGGTGAAGTGTTTGTTCAAATCCTGTGCCTATTTTTTCAGTTGGGTTATTTACCTTTATATTGTTGTAGTACTCGAGTATTTCATAAATTCTAGATATGTCCCTTATCTGAGATGTCATTACTGAATATTTTTCCAGACTGTGACTTTCCTTTCTATCATGTTGGAGAAGCCTTTGGATATGAATAGGGGTTTGATTCTTAGAAAGTCCCCTTTATCTATATTATCCTCTCCTGGTTGTAGAGTTCTCAGGATTTTTGGGAGACTATTTATGTTGTGGATCAGGGCTTCTAGAGTTCTTTCAAGCTTTTCTCTAATGAAGTTTATAGTCCTTGGTTTTAGTCCTAGGTCTTTGATCGACTTTCAGTTGGTCTTTGTGTATGGAGTGAGGTGTGGATCTTTTCCAATTTTACCAACACAATTTGTTTAAAAGGCTATCATTTCTCCACTTAACTTATTTCATCTCCTTGTAAAAAAATCAGTTGTCCATAAGTAGATGGGTTGATTTCTGGATTCTCAATTCTATCCCATTGATCTATGTTTGTAATTGTATCACTATCATACTATCTTGAGCAACAAAGTAGTGTAGTAGGATTTGAAATTGGGGAGTGACATGCCTCCTACCCGGAGCCTCTTTCCATCCAAATGAAACTGTAGTTTGGTTTTTCCATCTCGTTAAAGAATAGAATTTGTATTTCTATTGGGATTGCATTGAACATGTAAAGTGCCTTTGGTAGTATTATCATTTTCACAATATTGAGTCTTCCTATCCATGAGCAACATATATTCTTCCTTTTCTCCAGGTCTCTTAAAAGTTGGGGGAAAACAATTAATGTAATTCATCACATCAACAAGGCAAAGAACAAGAACCATATGGTC
>NW_006399927.1:1503837-1517799 GCF_000299155.1 Elephantulus edwardii
TGATGGGAAAGTCTGCTGTTAGGGACCTCTCTAAAGTACTCAGGAGCAACGGTGTCTCTCTGGAGACTAGGTGAGCCTGATACAGGTCATGGTTTTTGCAATCACTTGTTATGCATCAGAGAGTTGGACAATGACTAGGGAGGATCGAAGGAGAATTGACGCCTTTGAGCTGTGGTGCTGGAGAAGAGTATCGAAAACAAACAGATTCAGCCTAGAGAGGGTTAAACCGGGCTGCTCCTTGGAGGCAAGGATTCTGGAGTTTCGTCTGACATACTTTGGACATGTTGTAAGGAGAGACAGGTCTTTAGAGAGGGACATCATGCTGGGTAGAGTAGAGGGATAGCGCAGGAGGCGAAGACCCTCTATGAGGTGGATTGATTCAGTGACAGGGGTAATTGGGATGGGTGTGTCAGAGGTAATGAGATTGGCACAGGATAGAGCAGGGTTTAGGGCTGTTGTAAATAGGATTGCTATGAGTCGCAAACGACTCGACGGCTCATAACAACAACAACAACATGCAAATGTTGTCTTTTAAAACAAATTTCATTATTCCAAAACGAATAAATTTCCCTTCAAGTAGATTTTTTAAAAAATTTTTATTATTTATGTGTGTGAGTACCGTCAAATCAGATTTGACTGGTAAGGGAGGAGATTGTTCCTTCTTCTCCAGCAGAGCATCTGGTGGATTTGAACCGCGTACACATGTGGGACTGCAGTGCAGCTTCTTGCCACTAGGCCACCAGAGCTCGCCTCAAGTTGATTTTTTATGCTTTCTTTTCCTCACCTCTCTTTTCTTTTTATGTACCATGGAATCAGTTCTGATTGACACAAGATTGAGTTGATTTTTTTTCTTTTTATTCAGATATTACAGTTTATTCTTTTTTGTATAATTACATACTAATTCTGAAATTTCATATTCTTATTGTAGAAAAGAGAGCTCTGGTGGCCTAATGGTAAGAATCTGCATGGATATCTTGAATGCACACAAATGAAACCAGCAACTGCTCCGTGGAAAAAGGATAGGCAATATTAACTGCTTCTGAAAACCTGCTGGATGGTCAGCTCAGTCTGTTCTGACTCGATGGTACTCAACAAAAACAATATAGATAGAGATAGAGATATTTATAGAGATATTCACAGATATTTATATATATCATTACATATACAACATCATTATATATTCAACACCATTTTATATACAACATCATTTTATATACATCATTATATAGACTCACCATTCTCAGTCTTTGCTGTTTTCAAGTCCACTTTTAGAGCCACTGTGTCAATTGATCTCACTATATTTGACACTTATTGAGCATAATCTCTGTGTTTCTTAGAGGTGACTCATAATTGATCCATCAGCAAGTTTTCAGAGGCTGTAAATCACATTGGAGGATACTGTCTACTTTTCTCCCTTGGAGCAGTTGGTAGATGCAAATGCATGACTTTGGGTTGGCAGGATACCTCCTTACTTCTAGGCCATCAGAGCTCCTTACTCTAGTGGTTTTTGTTATGTGTCATTTGTTATGTGACTCATAGTGATCCTATGTACCTCAGAACCCTGCCCTATCCTGAGCTAGTCTCACTGACTCTGACACACTTTGTCCAGTTATTGTATCAATCCATCTCATCTGGAGTCTTCCTCTCCTGTGCTGTTCTCCACCCTCCCAAGCATGATGTCCTTCTCCAAGAACTGGTCCCTTCTGGCCATGTGCCTGAAGTATGTGAGACAGAGCTTCAAAATCCTCGTTTCCAAGGGGAAGTTTTGTTTCACCTTCTCCAAGACAGACCTGTTTGTTGTCTTGGCAGTCCACTGTATGTTTAAGACTCTTCTCCAGTACCACAACTCAAGGGAATCAATTCTTTTGTCATCCGTAGTCAATGTCCAGATCTCTGATGCATAGCACATAATAACAAAGACTATAGCCTGGGTCATCTCCAGACTGACATCATTGCTCCACAGCACTCTGGAGAAGTCTCTGACAGCAGACTTCCACAATGCAATTTGTCTTTTGATTTCCTGACTGCTGGTGCCAAGAGTGTTGATTATAGCTCCAAGCAATCAGCTCTGATGGTTGTTGGTTTTGTTGTTGATTGCCTTCAAGTCTAGCATGACTCATAGTGACCCCATGGACATAAGGCCTGAAGCTGCTTTACAACCATCGGCATTAATCCAAGTTCATAGAGTTTCTGGAGACAAGTTAGTTATTTAAGAAGTGGATACCACTCCTGATTCCAAACCTGTCATAATATGTTATTGTTGTTATGTGCCATTGAGTTGCCTGCGATGTATAGCAACCCTATGTAAAGCAGCGCTGAATCCTTTCCTGTCCTAGCCAGTCTCACTAACTCCAATACCCCAACCCACATTGCCCTAGTTATTGTATCAATCCATCTCATCTGAGGTCTCCCTCTCCTGCGCTTTCTGTCCAAGAATGATGTCCTTCTCCAGCGACCAATTTCTCCTAGCCACGTCCCCAAAGTAAATGAGGAGAAGCTTCAAAACCTTAACCTCCAAGGAGATACTTCGTTTCACTCTCTCCAAGACCTATTTGTTTTCTTGGCAGTCCATGGTATGTTCAAGACTCTTCTACAGCACCGCAACTTGAAGTCATCTATTCTTCTTCTGTCATCCTTAGTCATTGTCCAACTCTCTGAAGCATAACAGGTAACTGAGAAGACCATGACCTGGATTAGGTGCACCTTTGTATCTAGACTGACATTGTTGCTCTTCAGCACTCTGAAGAGTTCCCTGATACACACAGCTTTATATGTTGTTATTATGTGCCACTGAGTCACTTGTGACCTATAGAGACTTATTCTCTCCATTTCAAGGATGAGAAATTTGAGGCTTAGGAAGTAAAATATTCTGTCTCTACATTGGGTAGCCTAAGGGGTGGATCTTTGGCATTGCTATCCATTCTGTAAGCGATGGAGAGGACCAATCATTCCATCTTGTGCTCTGTTTGTACTCAGGAATAGGTGGCTCTGGGGAAGACTGAGATTATAATAAGTATGCAGGATAGTGCCAGGCTGTGGAAATCTTACAAACCAGGTCCAGGAACAACATTTGTGAATACCTTAAATAATTTCACCAAAGAAGACATTCAAATTACTAACAAACATAAAAAGATAATCAGCTTCATTATCACTATGAAAGGACAATCAAATCATCAATAAGATATCATTTCACAACCACCAGTATGTTTATGATTTTAAAACAATAAAAAGAAATTGTTGCCTTTTTTGGCATTTCTGAAACATTGGTGATCCTAGTCAGACCACAATTGTTAAACCTCATTTCCCCTGCCTCTTTTGCTCTTCTCCCAAAAGCTTTTAGTAAAATGGCTTGATCTTAAAAAAAAAAAATCCAACCAACTAAACAAACAAAAAACCAAAACACAAAATACAAAACAAAAAATAATTATTGATGAGGATGTGGATCAATCATTGCTGGTGAGATTGTGAAATGGAACAGCTACTGAGGAAAATAGTTTGGTTGCTTTTCAAGAAGATAAACAAAGCATTTACTACACTATCCAGTACTCTACTTTTAGGAATACATCCAAAGAATTAAAAGCCTGAACACAAACAGTACTTCTTCATTGAAATCCTATCCAAAAAATTAAACAGTCAAGACTTTCATCAACAGGTGACTAGGAAAACAAATGTGGTGTACATGTGCAATAGAATATTACTTAGCCGTAAAGAGAAGTGAAGTTCTAATATGTACTATAGTGCCGATGAATGTTGAAAACATTCTGAATAAATGAATTAAGTCACAGAATAATAAATATTATTTTAACTCCATTTGCTAAAAGAAGTGTATAAAGAGAAAAGCTTATTAGCAACTGCCAGGGAAACACAAGAGGAAGGGAAGTAAAGACGCAATGCTTAGAGAACATCAAGTCTAGTGGGCATACTTCAATGGTAATTAATTTTATAAAACATGATGTATGAGAACGAGTGTATGAACACAATGTGAACGAAGGAATGTATGAATGTACATGAATGGAATGCAAGTATATGAATTTGTATGCAAATTAACATAATTTTTTTAATAAAAGATGGGAAACTTTGGGAATGATTAATGTTAAACTGATTGGAAGAGATCCATTATTTATTCCCATTCCCAAAAAAGGTAACCCAACACACTGGAAATTATCAAACAATATTACTAACACCACATGCAAGCAAAATGTTTCTGAAGATTATCCAAAAACAACTGCAACAGTGCAGACAGAATACATACAAACTGAGTTTAGAAGAGGCTGTGGCACTAGGGATGTCTTTGCCCGTGTCAGATAGATCTTGGCTGAAAGCAGAGAGTACCAGAAGGACACATGTCTATTGGTAGTTCATTAACTAATTAAAGGAATTTAACTGTGTATATCACAAATCGTGGCTAACATTGGGAAGACTCAAAATCCCAGAACACTTGATAGTGTTCATATGAAACCTATATCTAGACTGTAAACTGCTGTCTGAACAGAGCAAGGAAACAGTGCATGGTTCAAAAGCAAGGAAAAAATATGTTAGATATGTCCTTTTTTACATAGCTTTTCATATTTTATGTAGAAATTATCATTTGGGCAGCTGGAAATTATAAATAAGAATGTGATTTCAGGAATGGAGGAATACTCATCAACAACATGTATTATGTGAATGACATAACCTTGTTCATGGAAACTGAGGAGGACATGAAACATTTACTACAGAAAGCCAAGGACTGCAAACTTCAACATGGGTTACATCTCTCAAAAGCGAGAAAACAAAGATTCTTGCCCCTGGGCCAATTGGTAGCATCATGATAAATGGAAAAAAAAGATTGGGGTTGTTAACACTTTTATCTTGCTCAGATTCACATTTAACACTCTTGGCATCAGTAGTCAGGAAATCAGAAGACAAGTTGTTTTTGGAAAGTTTGCTGTCAGGGTGCTTAAAGAGCAACCATGTCACTCTAGAGATTAAGGTGTGCCTGATGCACAGCATAGTCTTCTCAACTTCTTGCTATGCATCTGAGAACTGGACAATGCCTAAGGATTACAGAAGAGAAGTCAATGTCTTTGAGTTGTGGTGCTAGAGAAGAGTATTTAACATACTATGGACCGTCAAGAGTACAAACAGATCTGTGCTAAATCAGAGGAAAACAGATCACTCATTGGAAGCAAGGATTTTGAAGCTCCGTCTCTCATACTTTGGGAATGCTGCTAGAAGGGGCCAGTCCTTGGAGAAGGACGTCATGTTGGAAGAGTGGAGGGTCAGCATAAGCAAGGAAGACCCTGAATGAGATGGATTGATAAAGTGACTATTGAAATAGGGACAAATAAGTCAGAGAAAATGAGGTTGGCTCAGAATGGGACAGGGTTCAGAGTTATTGTTCATAAAGTAACTATGAGTTATGATTGACTTGAGGGCATAAAACAACAACAACAACAACAACAACGCTTAACTGTTGAACAACACGATTTACAAAATTAATGTCAGTGAACTTGCATGTGAAGACTGCAGATATGACTCAAGTCCTTCTATCAATATGTATACCACAATTTAAAAAAAATCATTAAGCTTGGAAATACATGGTAGTCATGATGACACATGATTGAAGTAATATTATTGATTGCTCATGTAAAAATTATTTATGTAAAAATGGTTGCAATACCAAATGTTTTCTTATATGTATTTTTCATCACAAAAATTTCAAAAGTTCATTAAACATAATATTATTTTATTATTGGTATTCATTCTCTCTGGGTCCTTTAATAGAAAAGGCTTTCATGCACTTCCACAAGGACGTGAATAGAACATAGCATCACAAGTGCTCACATGAAGTCATAGAATCATGAACACAGTACAGCTCATTGTGACCTTCACCATTTCCACACTTCCCCATCTCCACATAACCACTATTATTTAAAGAGCATTTATAATTCCTGTCATTTAAAAAAAGCAGAGTAGCTACACTTAGAAACTGAATAATCACACCTACCCAAAAGTAAATATCACCACCAGCTATCTCCACCTCCACATGAAACATATTGCAAAACAACTCTGTTTTTTTACTGCATGCCCTAAGCATACCTAGTCCAATACACTGCAGTAATTTTGTCGAGATATTATGTTGAAAGAGTAAACACACAATTCTCACAGAGTGATGAGTAAAGCTATCTTCTATGCAGACACCTGCTAAGGTTATTTGTTTGAATTGCACTTGCTCAAAGTAAGGACTGCTGAGGTTTGCATAAGTCAGCGAAAAGCAAAATTGAGCCAGGAAGCCACAATTCCCACATACAAACACAAATTGTGTGTCCCTCCCCAGTTATACAAGTATAGTTTCTTCTGAAGTTCTTTATTGGAAAGCAGAAAGAATCAGCTTGTACTTCTACTAAGGGATGAAGGTCTGCTCTGGAGAATGGAGGATGAATAAAAGCTTAAAAATGTTGCTCAATGAAAATAGTGGTTCTTTCAGCTGGTAGGAATTCAAGTGGTGAGACTAGGGAGGAGGACCCCACACTGAAGGTTGTCTCAGCTTCGGTCAACCACATGTCAAGGACTACGTGGACATACATGACTACTTAAATTTATTAAAATTAAAATTTAGTCCATTAGTAGACTTACTGTGTTACATAAATTCTCAATATTACCATACAGCCAGTAGCTACTACATTGGAGAGCACATCTCTATAAAATATACCTCTATTAGGGTTGCAAGGAATCCATTCCCTCATTAAATGCTCTGAGAAATTATTTCTAGATGAGATTTGTTTAGCTTCTTTGTGTCACAATTTTTCAAACTTATTTGATCACACACACATACATATGGACACACAGCCCACATACATAGTGATTTCAGAGTTTCAGCTTTCATCTCATATAACAAATCTTCATCAGAATATTTGCTTAAAACACACTCTTTGGGCCCAATTCAAAAGGAAATCTGTACTGACATGGGGGTTGGGGAGAAACTTAGAAAAAGAGGGGATAAATAATGAACACTGCATTGGAACAGAGGAAGGAAAGAACTATTTAGAAGGAATATATTATTAGGCATTATTTGTATGACAACAGTCAAGAGTAAGAGGTGCATAACAAAGAGGACTGGATGGGTAGAGGGAGGGAGGAAATTATTAACAATGAATGGATATTTTTTTAAGTGAACTTGGAGGAGATAGGGAGGAAAATGTGCAACAATGAATTAATAAAAATCCAACTTTTCTGTAAACTTTCATTAAAATCACAAAAAAATTAAAAGGAAATCCCTTTATAAATGTCAACATAGACAGAAGAATCTAGACAACAGAATGAGTGTGAGTGGGCGAGAGGGTGTATGAGTGTAGTACATATGGCATGTGTAGGGTGTGCACGTCTGAGGGTTAGGGTATACGTGAGGATGTTGTGTGAGGGTGTATGAAAGTTCCTGTGCTGGATGTACTGCGAAAATGTGTTTGTGCACCTGTGGGCATGTCCATATTCTAGGTCTCCAATAGAATATCTTTTAAAGTAAAACTAAATGTATTGCATTTTCTCTTATGCTATTCTCTAAGGGGAAATGTTATTTGATCTCTTGATTTCCTTCTGAAGTGAGCTATGAAAGAACAAAGTATACATTGAAAAATTTTAGTTATGATTTTCTCTCATCTAAAAGTGATGGTTCTGTAGCTGTAATAAAATTAAAGTAAAACTAATGGGGGAAATTTCAGCAGTTACATGTTAGAAGAAACAACAATTAAGAAACCTATGCAATCCTTTCTATTTAATACAAAGAATGATATAATATTCCCTGGAACTGGATTTCTGTCAAATGAGCCTTCTTAGTTTTGGTATTTGAACAAGCAAAAAACAAAAGCGCAGCCACTTCTCAGACAGATCCTGAATCAACTTCCAGAATTATAGTATGTAATTAACTCAATTATTATTTTTTTTTACAATAGAGCTAGGGACACATTCCAAATGAAACATGAATAAACAGATCCCGAGGGAGGGAAGTACTGTGTTTTCAATGTAGTAGATGCCCTTAACTTGATATATGTGATGAGAATGTGGCCAAGCAGGTCCCTGAGATATTCATTAGCGCTAATGGGAGGGATGTGGCCAAGATACTTAACAAAAGTGCAGCTCTTGAAGTGTTAGATTATTTGGGAAGATCAATTAGCATCTTACTGATCAACGCTTTTAGTACTTGTCATTTGGGGAGATTTTTTTTTTCTGTGAGGGGTTTCCCCATCATATTGAGTTGGTCCTTGTAATATCTTTACTGATGAGTAAAATTGCATATTAACCACTTCATTTACCTACCTAGGAGAAACAACTAAAACACCACACATTCTTTCTTTATTCCTTTTATATTCAGAGGGTAAATTTGAGGGGGGTAGGAATGTGGTACCCATTAATTAACTGGCATTGGTAAAAAATGTTTAACATATTGTGAATTTCCAAAAGAAAAGAACAATTAGTTCTTAAAAGAAATAAGGGTG
The DNA here is from genome assembly GCF_000299155.1 of Elephantulus edwardii. Lineage (NCBI taxonomy): Eukaryota > Metazoa > Chordata > Mammalia > Macroscelidea > Macroscelididae > Elephantulus > Elephantulus edwardii. The sequence continues at coordinate 1,512,312 of NW_006399927.1, forward strand.
CGGGGGATTGTATTCCAATGAAGGAGTTTTTCTTTTGCTTTTAAAGAAGAGCGAACTGGGGGCGGGGGTAGGAAGAAAAGTGCAATGATGAATGAATGGAAATCCACAATCTCTGTAAATGTTCATTGAAATTAATAATAATAAAAAATAAGTAATTCAAAATATCCCTTGGAAGAGAAGATGGTGAGGTTTCGGTTCACTTGCTTTGTATATATCATCAGGAAAGAACAATCATTGGAAAAGGACCTCATGCTTTACAAAGTAGAGGGTCAATGGAAATGAGCTTTTGACATCCTGCCCACAACAAAGGGCTCAATCATACAAAAAATCGTGAAAATTATGCAGAACCAGACAATGTTGCCTTCTATTACTCACAAGATCTCTGTGTGTCAGAGGCCATCAGACAGCAAATGACAACAGAGTTGATTGAAATTTGCTTTAGAAATTAGATGACAAACATGACTTCGGCCAAAAGTTTTGATGGATCACTAGAGTCTGGATTTGGTGAAGGTCACTGCTGGCAACAAGATGTTGGAGTAAATAAAACATGATCAGCAGACAAAAGTAGAGATTAAGCCAAGAGCTCATATTCTGATACAGCCTCATGATATGATCTCAAATAGCTTCTCTAGCATAGCTTCTGTGTACATGAAGAAAAAAGTTTATATTTCAGAGAAAATGGAAGCTAAATAGTTGATACACATAACCAAACTCAGAGTCATTTCTGTGCTAAGTATTGTTCATATAAGTATTTGTTTATCTGTATAGATATTTGTTGGTTTTTTCAATTTTTTATTATTAATTTTAATGGACATTTACAGAGACTTTGGATTTCCATTCTTTTTTTTTTTTAAATTTAGGTTGTTTATTTTTCATTTCAATGAACATCTACAGAGATTTTGGATTTCCATTCTTTCATTGCTGTGTTTTTCTCCCTGCCCATCCCGCTGCCCCCCAGTTCACTCTTCTCTTTGAAAAGTAAGAGAAACATTCTTCATTGTTATACAATCCCTCCTCCCAAGCCCACTCTGCTATGTAGCTTTTATTCTCGACTCCTGTCATGGTGATAATAATACCTAATCATATATCCCTTTTAAATAGTTATCTCCCTCATCTTTCTCATCTCCTCTTTCTCAGTCTCCCCCCAACTGCAATGTCAATGCCATTTTGCAACGGTGGCACTATGCTATATTTGTCCTTTTGTGACTGAGATATTTCACTCAGCATAATGTCCTCCAGGGTCACCCATTTTGTATAATATTTCATGAGTTCCCTGTTTTTCACTACAGCATAGTATTCCATTGTGTGAATATACCATTTGTTTGTTGATGGACACTCAGGTTGTTTCCAACTCTTTGCTATTATGAACAAAGTCACAAAAAAACATAGGTATGCATATATCTGTGTGGGTGGAAGTTATAGTTTCTTCAGGGTATATTTCCAGTAGTGGAGTTCCTGGGTCAAATGGTATTTCTATTTACAACTTTTTGAGAAAATGCCATACTTCCTTCCATAGTGGTTGTATCATTTTACACTCCCACCAACAGTGAATAAGGGATCCAGTTTCTCTACAACCTCGCCAACATTTGTTTGCTGCTACGTTAAATTTTCCTATTCTTAACTAGGGTAAGATGATAGCTCTTTTGATTTGCATCTCTTAGAGCTAGGGATTTTAAATATTTCTACATATGTTAGTTTGCCATCTAAATGTCTTCTTTGGTGAAGTGTCTGTTTCATATCATGTGCCCATTTTTCTTTTTTTTTATGTAAGACATTTTCTTTTTTTTAATTTCCATGAATTCATTGTTGCACTTTCCCCCTGCCCACCCCTTTTCCCCCCACCTCAGTACACTCTTCTTTTTAAAAAGTAAAAGAAAAATTCTTTCATTGTTTCACAATCCCTCACCCCAGATGCGCTCCACTATGTAGCCTTCATTCTGGACTCCTGTCATGACAAAAATACCTAATCACATATTCCTTTTAAACAGTTTTCACCCTCATCTCTTTCAATACATTATTTATCCCATCTTTCTCAGTTTTCCCCCCAACCCTGATGTCAGTCCTGTGATATTTCACTCAGAATAATGTCCTGCAGGGTCAACCATTTTGAATAATATTGCATGAGTTCCTTGTTTGTCAATGCAGTATAATATCCCATTGTGTGAATATATCACAGCTTCTCTATCCATTCATTTGTTGGTGGGCACTTAGGTTGTTTCCATCTCTTTACTATTGTTAACAAAGCAGCGATAAACATAGGTGTGCATATATCTGGTTGGGTGGCAGTTATGGTCTCTTTGGGTTATATTCCCAGTAGTGGAATTGCTGGGTCAAATGGTATCTCTATTTGTAACTTTTTGAGAAAGCACCACACCACCTTCCACTGTGGTTGCACCATTTTACACTTCCAGCACCAATGAATAAGCGTTCCAGTTTCTCCACAACCTCACCAGCATTTATTGCTTGCTGTTCTGTTAAATTTTGCTAATCTTACTGGGGTGAGATAATATCTCATAGTTGTTTTGATTTGTGTCTCTCTTAGAGTTAGAGATTTTGAACATTTCTTCATGTCCTTGTTGGCCATCTGAATGTCTTCTTTGGTTAAGTGTCTGTTCATATCCTGTGCCTATTTTTCAATTGGATTATTTACCTTTATCTTGTTGTGGTGCTTAAGTATTTTATAAATTCTAGATATAAGTCCCTTATCTGACAGGTCATTACCAAATATTTATTTATTCGAAGTCTGTGGCTTCCTGTTTTACCCTGTTGGAGAAGCTTTTGGATGTGCTTAGGGATTTGATTCTTAGAAGGTCCCATTCATCTATTTTATACTCTCCTGACTGTAGATTTTTCAGGATACTTGGAAAATACTGTTTATGTTGTGGACTAGGACTTCTAGAGTTCTTCCAAAATTTTCGTTAATGAAGTTTATAGTCCTTGGTTTTAGTCCTAGGTTCTTGATCCACTTTGAGTTGGTTTTTTTGTATGGAGTGAAGTGTGGATCTTGCTAGAGTTTTCTACAGATAGTTTCCCAATTCTGCCAAAACCATTTGTTAAAAAGTCTGCTGTTTCCCCATTTAACTGATTTCATCTTGTAAAAAAATCAGTTGACCGTAGGTAGATGTGCTGATTTCTGGATTCTTAATTCTATTCCATTAAGCTACGTGTCTGTTATTGTACCAGTACCATGCTGTCTTGAGTACTATGATAATGTAGTTAGGATTTGAAATCAGAGAGTGAGATGCTTCCTACCTTCTTTCTCTTTTTTTATTATTTATTTGGGGCCTCTTTCCATTCCAAATGAAATTGGAGATTGCCTTTTCCATCTCATTAAAGAATGGAATTGGTATTTGTATTGGGATTGCTCTGAACATGTAAATTGCCTTTGGTAATATTGTCATTTTCACAATATTGAGTCTTCCTATCCATGAGCAAGGTATATTCTTCCACTTCTCCAGGTCTCTTTTTGTGCCTTGTAGTAATGTTTTGTAATTTTCTTTGAATAGATCCTTTGTGCTTCTGGTTAGATTTACTCCCAAGTATTTAATCTTGTGATTAGCTATTGTGAAGGGTATTGTTTTTCTTAGCTCCTGCTCTGTATTCTCTTTCTCACTGTAGAGAAATCCAATTGATTTTTGTATTTTGATTTTGTATCCTGCCACTTTGCTGAATTGGTCAACTATGTACAGTAGTTTTCTTGCTGAGTCTTTAGGGTTTTCTAAGCATACTTTCATATCATCTGCATAGCGAGATAATTTTACCTTCTCTTTGCCAATTTGGATACCTCTTATTTCCTTCTCTTGCCTTATTGCAATCGCTAGGACTTCCAATATCATATTGAATAGGAGAGATGATAGTGGGCATCTTTGTCTAGTTCCTGTTCTCAACGGGAATGTCTTTAATCTCCATTGAGAACAATGTTGGTTCTTGGATTTGCATATATACTCTATACTATGCCAAAGAAATTCCCCTCTAATCCTATTTTGGTGAGTGTTTTAATCAGGAAAGGGTGTTGGATTTTGTCAAAGGCCTTTTCTGCATCAATTGATAGGATCATGTGGCTTTTGTTTTTTTCTTTGTTAATGTGATGAATTACACTGATTGTTTTTCTTATGTTGAAGTATCTTTGCATACCTGTTATGAATCCCACTTGGTCACGGTGAATATTTTTTTTGTATCATTGGATTCTATTGGCAAGATTTTATTTAGAATTTTTGCATCTTTGTTTATGAGAGATATTGGCCTATAGTTTTCTATTTTGGTAGTGTCTTTACCTGGCTTTGGTATCAAGGATATTTTTGCTTCATAGAATGAGTCTGGGAGAATCCCATCTTTTCCTATTTTCTGAAATAGCTTATGTAGAATTGGTGACAGTTCTTCTTGGAATGCTTGATAAAATTCACTTGTAAAATCATCTGGTCCAGGGCTTTTTTTGGTTGGAAGTTGTTTTATTATCTTTTCAATTTCTTCTTTTGTAATGGGTCTGTTCAGGTGTTCAGTTAATTTGGTGTCAATGTAGGTAGATTGTTAATTTCTAAATATTTATCCATTTCCTTTGGTTTTCACATTTGTTTGAGTATAGTTTTCCATAATATTCCATAGTTAGTCTTTTTATTTTACTTGGTTCTGTTGTGACATTGCCCATTTAATCTTTCATTCAAATTATTTGTGTCTTCCCCTTTGTTAGTTTTGCTTAATGCTTTGTCAATTTTATTGACCTTTTCAAAGAACCATCTCCTAGTTTTGTTGATGGTTTCAATTGTTTTTCTGTTTTCTATTTCATATATTTATGCCCTAATTTTTATAATTTCAGTGTTTTTAGAGGGTGTTGGGTTTTCTTGCTGTTCTTTTTCAATTTGTTGGAGATGTTGGGTTAAAGAGTCAATGATCATGTTTCCCCTGCCTTTTGATGTGTTTGCTTATTGCTATAAGTTGGCCTCTGATTACGGCTTTGGCTGTTTCCCAGAGGTTTTGGTAAGTAGTGTCTTCATTGTCATTTGTCTCAAGAAACTTTTTTTTCTCCTTTATCCACTTCTATTAATTTTTAATTTTCTAGCATTGTGGTCTGAGAAGATGCTTTATAATATTTCTATGTTTTTTAATCCATTGATTCTTGCCTTGTGACCTAAGATGTGATCTGTTCTGGAGAGTGTTCCATGCACATTGGAGAAGAAGGTATACTGTGCTCTGTGTGCGTGTGTGTGTTTTAACCTATAAATGTCTAAGAGATCAAATTTGTTTATTGTATGGTTTAATTCTTCAGAATCTCTGTTGAGTTTCTTTCTGGTAGTTCTATCTTTCCTTGAAAGGAGTATATTGAAGTCTTCAACTTCTATAGTACTGTTGTCTATTTCCTTTTTGAGTTTTGTTAATGTTAGTTTTATATATTTTGCAGGTCTATCGTGGTGCTAGGGATATTGTAGCTGATGTTAGATGGATCTTAGCTGAAAGCAGAGAATACCAGAAGAATGTCTATCTGTGTTTCATT
>NW_006399927.1:1518758-1528488 GCF_000299155.1 Elephantulus edwardii
AATTCTTCCACAACTTTTCCCAGTGCCTTTACTTGCTTCTTCCTGGGGTTCCAATGATGTGCATTTTCTTTCTCTTGATGATGTTGTACATTATTCTTAGGTTTCCTTCTTTTTCCTTCCTTTTTGATTCTGCATTTTTCTCTAGCAGATCCGTAGTGACAGTTCTGACTTCTATTTCACTTATTCTGTGTTCCATGTCTTCAACTCTGTTCATATGTACCTCCACCATGTTGGTAGCATCTGAAACATTAGACCTCATATTTTGGATTTTGATTTCTTGTTTTTCCAAAGCCTCTACTGCGTAGTTTGTTTTATCTGCATTGTTTTGGATTTTTTTTTAAAGCTCCTCCTGGTTTTTGGTTGCAGTATCCTATAATTTTTCAAATTTGTCTTTCACCCATCGAAAATATTCAATCATTGGTGTGTTGTTTGTTAGTTTTTTGTTTGCTTGTTTGTTTTTAAATTCTGCATCAGAAAGTTCCATCCAATTTTCTGGCTTCAGGAACTTCATTGATACTGTGTCACTTTTGGGGGGGTAACATTTTGCTTTGCACATGTGTAGCTTGTGAGATGGCCTATTTCTTTCATGATGATACTGTGATAGAATTTTTCATGCTTTAAGTGGTTATAGGTTCTTGATTTGAAGTCAGTGCTACAGAATAGGGTGTAGCAGTTTGTTGCCTGTGTTTCTCTCTGAACTTCTGAACCAAGGGAAGTATCTCTTCATGGTCTGTGAAAGTTGCCTCTTCTGCTGCATAGTTGTTACAATTAAGGTGCTTCAGATTAAGTGCAGTTAGTTGACTGGGCGCGAGGAGATGCGAGGCTGAGGGGTAGGGCGGGAATAGGCAGGGCAGGCACAAACACAGGTTTATGCTGGATGGGCCTGTACCTAGACACCACGCATGGGAACCTCACTCAAGTTGCAGCTGTACGGCTTGCACTCGGTGGGGTTAGCTGTACAAGTGGGCATGTGTAGGGTCCTCACTCAGTTTGTAGTTGTTCCACTCATGCCAAGTGTGTGTGTGGGACTATTTGCCTGGATGTGGACCTGCAGGGACCTCACTCAGATTGCAGATGTCCTGCTTGTGCCCAGTAGGTCTAGCTTCCAGATGGGCATGTGCAAAGACCTCACTCAGTTTGCAACTGTCCTGGTTGTGCCTGGTGGTGTTACCTGCCTAGGTAGGGATGCATAGGGACCTCACTCAGGTTGCAGATGTAAAGCTGGCACCCAATGGGTGTAGCTTCTGGGTGGACCAGTACAAGGAACTCACTCAGTTTGCAGCTGTCCTACTCCCACCTGGCAGGGCTACCTGCCCGGGTGGTGATGTGCGGAGACCTAACTTCAGTTGCAGATTATCTGGCTGGCACATGATTGGGCTAGCTTCTGAGTCTTTATAGATATTTATAAGCAAAGAATGACAGGACTCATCGCCTACTGAATTAGAGGACAGAGAACTTTCTGCTTTGTGTAAGTAGCTCAAAGCAAGATGCCACATGTTTTAATAAGTGACAAAGTGTTATCAGCTTTTAGTAGGAATCAGCTGAAGCATGTGTTTTATGTTGGTTCCATTGAGTATTTTAAAATTTAATTTGAATGAAAGCTTACAAAGCAAATTAATTTTCCATTCTATAATTATCTGTACATTTGCTTTATAGCATTAATTACAATACCATGTAACTGAATTCTTTCCACTTCCTCCATGTGAGTCTCATTTCTATTTATCTTCCTATACCTACACCTCTCTCCCCTGCCTCCTGTACTTATTCTTGGACAAATATTGCCCTTTTGATCTTACATGGTTGGCTATCCTAAGAAGTGAATACTTCTCTGGCATTTTTGGCAACCTTGTGTTTTTATTATTGTTAGGAACCATCCAGGCAACTATGACTCATAGCAACTCTGTGAACCTTGCCTTGTTCTGAACCATCATGACTTCAGACATACTCAAACCAACTATTGCAGTCACTGTGTCAATCTATCTTGTTGAAGGTCTTCCTCTCTTCCTCTCTTTCCCAGACGTTTCACTCTTCCTAGAATGATGTCTTTTACCAAGGACTGGCCCTTCCTGACAATATGCTCAACTATGTTAGACTAAATTTCACCATTCTTACCTCTAAGGAACACACCAGTGTTTGTTGAAAACAAATTTTTTTGTTGTTTGTCCAGTATTCTTGTTTGGCTCAAAGTTGAGTCAAAAGGACAAGTTTTGTACCAAATTCAAAGGGTTACTAACAGATATGGTATTAGGGCCTCCACCAGTCTCTATTTGACAAGCAAGTTTAACTATTTTTTTTATTTTCTCAGTTTTGTGAGACAGATGTGTTTAAAAAATTAGTGTTTGTTCCAATGACACAAAGAATGCTTTTAAATAATCTAAGCAGCAAGACTCAGTTCCCTAAAGATGATATCACAAATAAGTTCAAAACAGGAAAGTTTTTATGATCTGAATTTAGGCAATAGTAAGCAGCATCTAAAAATATATAACCTAACACTGAACATGTCTGCATCTTCCATAGAGTACAAGATGAAACAGCTCTTTGCTAGAGTTCTTTAGCACAAATCTCTCTCTTTGAAGTAAAATGAGTTTCTTAGTTTTGTTTTATTTTGGTTTGGTTTGCGCAAGTGTATGCGTGTCTGTGCACAGACAGAGCACAGTGGTTGAATCGACTTCTTCTGTGACTTCTCTAAGCACTTGGAGGTCAAAAACTGGTTTTAATAACTGCTTTAGAAAAGCAAGTACTTAGTAGATGCTTATTAATGTTTTAGTTATTGCTAGTGATGCTGCTAATTGCAGTTTCTCATATACTTACTGACTAAAACAACTTCTTCTGAGTTAGTGACAAGAACAGAAGTATGTTGGGTCAGTGATATAAAGTCCTAGTCCTACACAATTTAGGGGTCTTATCAGAGTCTTATAGCTCTTGACTTTGATTCCTTCTCCTCATCTCATTGCCGACATTCAGGATAACCTAGATCTGGCCATCAGCTGTCATGAGCCTAGTGTCTGATAAGTAGCCCTGCTCCACAATTCAATTCCTTTATCTTCTCTCATCTACAGGTACATCTGGGATTCCAGAGCACGTGGGACCTGAAGCTATACAAAACATCTCCTTCAGTTTCACAGGGTAGTCTGACATTTATGCCTGTCTTTATTTCCCAAGGTGAGAGGACATGGCCATGGTCAATGACTGAGTCCAGCTAGGAGGAAAAGACAGACTCTGGAAAACAGAGAGATTCCCCAGTGGCATTAAATATCCTTATATTTGTTATAAGGCAAAACAGTTTTCCCAACCTCTTATAGTTCTCTGTTTTAGCTTATCGTAGTTTCTTCAATACTCAGTCTTGTCTTGACATCTGTTTTTTTTTTCTTCAAGATTCCAACAAACACAGGGAAGACAGGCCTTTACACTAAAACTTGGAAAACAAAGACCATGATTGTGCATTGGTTCTGTCTCCTGGCATTAGCCATCAGGTTTCGAAGGCTGAGAATATTAATGGGAAGAGACTGAACATCTTTCTCCCAAGGAGCTTTTATAAGTTAGTTGGTTTTGTTGTTCAGTACCATAGAGTCATAACAGACCCATAGCTGACCCACCTGTGGGCTTTCAGATGCCGCACAGGAGGAGATTGTCCATGCTTCTCCTGAAGAGCAGATGGTGGTCTCAAACAGTGTACCTTCTGAAGATATAGAAAAGGCAATTGTCAAGTTTATTTGGAGATAGAAGAGAACCTGAATAAGCAAAGCACTTAAGAAAAACAAGAGGGAAGTGAGAGGCACAGCACTTCTTGATCTCAAAACTTACTACACAGCAGCAATAACCTAACAGCATGGTATTGGTACAATGTCAGGAACATAAACCAAAGGAAAAGAATTGTGAATCTAGAAATTAACCCATCTAAGTAAGGTCAACTAATATTCTGCAGGGAAACAAATTTCCCCTGTTAAATGGGGAAACGACAACCTCTTAAACAAATGGTGCTGACCAAACTGGGCAGAAACTAAGAAAGCCCAAACTACAGAAAGCTGAAACAGGATCCACTTTTCACACCAAACAAGAAAATCAACTCATGGTGGATCAGAGATCTGGGAGTAAACCTAAAACGATAAAGAACACAAGAGACAAAATTGGACAAAGCTTAGGATGCCTAGCTTATGGTAGAAAGTGGCAGACAAATACCAACAGAAATGCACAACCAGGAGAGGATAACATTGATGAATGGGACCTTGTAAAGTTTTGTGGACATAAAAAACTTTTCCCATGAAAAGAATGAATAGCATGAAATAAATAGCATGAAAAGAAAACCCAGTGGTTAGGAAAATATATTTGACAATATCATTTCAGACAAGGGTCTCATAACAAAAGTTTATAGATTATTGCAGTCTCCACAAGATAGAGACTGAGAATCGAATTACAAAATCGTGGTACTGGTACAATGACAGACATATAGATCAATGGAATAGAACTGAGAATCCAGAAATAAGCCTACCTATGGTCGAACTGATTTTTTTTTTTAGATTTTGGAATTCCATTCCTTTATTGTTGCACTTTTCTCCCTGCCCAACCCCCACCCCCCACCCCCAGTTCACTCCTCTCCTTGAAAAGCAAAAGAAAAACTCCTTCAGTGGTACACAATCCCCCCACCCTCCACCCCCAATATACTCTGCAACCCTCATTCCGGACTCTTATGATAATCATAATGCCCTAAAATATATTACTTTTAAACTATTCTCTCCCTCATTGACCACAATGCAATAAACATAATCCATCCAGTTTTTCTCGGTCTTACCCCCACCCCGATGACAGCGAGAGAGATGCAAATCAAGACAACTATGAGATATCATCTCACCCCAGTAAGACTAGCAAAATTTAACAGAACAGCAAGCAGCAAATGCTGGTGAGGTCGTGGAGAGACTGCAACCCTTATTCACTGTTGGTGGGAGTGTAAAATGGTGCAACCACGGTGGATAGCATTGTGGCGCTTTCTCAAAACGCTGCAAATAGAGATACCATTTGACCCAGCAATTCCACTACTGGGAATATACCCTAAAGAGGCCATAAACGACATTCAAGCAGGTATATGCACACCCATGTTTATTGCAGCTTTGTTCACAATAGCAAGGAGTTGGAAGCAACCTAAGTGTCCATTGACAAACGAATGGATAGATAAGCTGTGGTATATTCACACAATGGAATACTCCGCTGCATTGAAATACAAGGAACTCATGAAATATTATTCAAAATGGGTGACCCTGGAGGACATTATGTTGCGTGAAATATCTCAGTCACAAAAGGACAGATACTATATGGTGCCACTGTTGTAGAATGGTCAACTGATTTTTAAGTAGGGAAATGACAGCCTTAACAAATGATGTTGGCAAAATTGGAAAACTAACTGTAGAAAACTCAAGCAAGATCCACAACCTCACTTCATACATGAAAAACCAACTCAAAGGGGATCAAGAACCTAGGGCTAAAACCAAGAACTGTAAACTTCATTAATGAACAGCTTGGAAGAACTCTAGAAGTCCTAGTCCACAACATAAATAGTATCTTCCAAGTATACTGAAAAACTGACAACCAGGATCGGGGAAGAAATATTTGGTAATGACATGTCAGATAAAGGACTTATATCTGGAATTTATAAAGTACTTGAGCATCACAACTACATAAAGGTAAATAACCTAATTGAAAAATGGGAACAGGATATGAACAGACACTTCATCAAAGAAGACATTCAGATGGCAAACAAACACATAAAAAAGTGTTCAACATCTCTGTCTCTAAGAGAGATGCAAATCAAAACAACTATATCATTTCACCACAGTAAAAAGAACAAAATTTAACAGAAAAGCAAACAACAATTGTTGGTGAGGTTGAGAAGAAACAGGAACATTTTTCATTGTTGGTGGAAGTGTAAAATGGTGTAACCTCTATGGAAGGCAGTATGGCACTTCTTCAAAATGTTGCAAGTAGAAATGCCATTTCACCCAGGAATTCCACTAGTGGGAATATACCCCCAAGAAACCATAACTACCACCCAAGCAAATATATGCACATCCATGTTTATTGCGACTTTGTTCACAATAGCAACGAGTGAGAAACAATGCCAGTGCCCATTAACAAACGAATTGATAGAGAAGCTGTGGTATATTTACACAATGGAATACTGGACTGAATTGACAAATGAGGAACTCATGAAATATTCTACAAAATGGGTGACCCTGGAGGACATTATGAGGAATGAAATATCTCAGTCACAAAAGGACAAATACTGCACAGTGCAACTGTTATAAAATGGGACTGACATTGGGGTTGAGGGGAGACTGAGAAAGATGGGGTAAATTATGTATACTGCACTGAAACAGATGAGGCATAGAACTGTTTAGAAGGGATGTATAATTAGGTATTATTGTCATGACAGGACTCCAGAATGAAGGCTGCATAGTGGAGTGGATTTAGGGGAAGGGATTGCTTAACAGTGAAAGAATTTTTCTTTTACTTTTCAAAGAGAAGAGTTAACAGGTGGGAGGGTTGGGCAGGGAGAAATTTGCAACAGTGAATGAATGGAAATTCAAAGTCTCTGTAAACTTTCATTAAAATTAATAAATTTTTAAAAATGGTGCAACTACTATGGAAAGCAGTATGGCACTTCCTCAAAAAGTTGCAAATAGAAATATCATTTGACCCAGCAATTCCACTACTGGGAATATACCCCAAAGAAACCAGAACTGCCACCCAAGCAGATATATGCACACCAATGTTTATTGTGGCTTTGTTCACAATAGCAAAGAGTTGGAAACAATCCAAGTGCCCATCAACAAATGAATGGAGAGAGAAGCTGTTGTATGTTCACACAATGGAATATTATGTCTCATTGAAAAATAAGTAACTCATGAAATATACAAAATGAATGACCCTGGAGGACGTTATGTTGAGTGAAATATCTCTGTCACAAAAGGACAAAGACTGCATAGCATCACTGTTGTAAATGGGTTGGGGAGAGACTGAGAAAGATGAGATAAATTATGTATACTGCATTTAAACAGATGAGGGAGAGAACTGTTTAAAAGGAATATATGATTAGTTTTTATTATCATGACAGGAGTCCAGAATGAATGCTGCATAGTGGAGTGGACTTGGGTGGGAGGATTATATAGCAATGAAAGACTTTTTCTTTTACTTCTCAAAGAGAAGAGCGAGTTGTGGGGGAGGGATGGGCAGGGAGAAAAATGCAACAATGAATTACTGGAAATCCAATGTCTCTGTAAACTTTCATTAAAATTAATAATAAAAAATACCAAAAATAGTTGATGAATATAACAAAAAAATCACTGGCAATAAGAGAGATGCAAATCAAAACCACAAAGAAATACCATCTAACTCCAGTAGTAGTGGCAAAACTTAACAGAAAAGCAAGCAACAAATGTTGGAGAGGATGTGGAGATACTGGAACTTTCATACACTCTTGGTAGAACTGTAAAATTGTACAACCACTTTGGAAAGCAGTTTGGTGTTTTTCCAAAAAGCTGAAAATAGAAATTCCATATGATCCAGCTATTCCACTGATAAGAATATATCCCAAAGAAATTAGAACTGAGAAACAGAGGTTTGTACAGCAATGCTCATAGTAGTGTTATTTTTAATCATAAGGACATAGAAACAACACAATTATGCAGCACTGAGGAATGATTTAGAAAAATACTATGTAACATGGAAGAGACTGGAGAGCATTATGCTGAGTGAACTAGCTCAGTCTCATAAGGACAAACACCATATAAGATCGTTATTGTAGAAATAGAAGGATAACTAGATAAAATGTGAATGCAATCCAAGAGGGGTAGGGGTGGTAAGAACGGACAAGAGGGAAATTATGGGTTTTCTCAGTTTAGTGGGTGGAGGAGCCAGGGGATAAAGGAATTGTTAAGAATTTGGCTGGGACCTGAATAGATGGGATTATAGTGGGCATAGTTCAATGGTAATTAATTTTATAAAACACGGTAAGACTAAGTGAATGAAGAAAAGTATGAAACACAATGCATATGAATTATGCATGCAAACCAATATAAAATCAAACAAACAAAAAAGCAAAAGTACTTTGGAGGACATGCCTTTGATTGTTTCTTTAAAGTAAATGTCTAGACACACAATTATTAGTCAATTTAAAAGAATAGTTTCATAGTTTTAATGTATGTTGCCCAACTATCCCTAAATATTTTCACTTGCTTTTATTTTTAATTATATTAACACACCTATTACAAACAAACTGTTTGCATTTTGTTGAAAATTGCTAATTTGTTGAATAAAATAATACAGATTTTAAATAATTGAAAAATAAAAAAGAAAGTTGTCTCTTTCACCACCCCTCATTTGTCTGCTAGAAACAAAACTACTTCAGTTCTAGCAACTTTTATTATTAACACACATATGTCTAAAAACACAGGGATTCTGAAGCTTCATTTGACATACTTTGGACATGTTGCAAGGCAGGATCAGTCCTTGGCGAAGGACGTCATGCTTAGGTGGGTGAAGGGACAGTGCAAGAGAGGAAGATCCTCGATGAGATGGATTCAGTGATTAGGGTAATGGGGTAGAGGTATCAGAGACAATAAGATTGGTACAGGATAGAGCAGGGTTTAGGGCTGTTGTACATAGGGTTGCTATGAGCGTGGGCAACTCAATGTGCACATAACAACAACAACAGCAACTTATATATTGCTTTTTCCTGGCTCATGGGTTGAAGAAATGATTCACTGACTTCCCTTTATTACACAAAAAGACTTAGCTCTATTTCTCTTTTGTTTTGGTCAAAATGCCATATAATGTTTTAAAAATTATTCCAACAATGTTTATATTTTTATGACAAGGAGAATATTATTTTCACCCAGTAGAATTGCAGTTCTTTTTCTGGACAATCACATATTTCTGCTGGAGTTAGGGTTACTGTGTGTATTGCTATTGTTTTTCCATTTCCCAGCTTCCTACTGCCTTCTTTCCTGAAGCCCTTTGTCCTACTGATCTTATCTTGGTCATTTTTTCCACTCAGCTTGTTGCAAGACTGTATTCCTTGGGCTGTCTCTTTGCCAACCTTCTGGATAACATCTCTTTATTACCCTAGATTTCAAGTCTCTTCTTTCACGGTTTACCGTTTCATTTTGGTGAGCTATTTAAACTCAGGCTGCTGCTGGTCCTCCTTGTACCATATCACTCTAGTACCTTCTGAAGAATGCTTGCAAAAGAACTGTTTTTGTTGAGTCCATATGGCAAATTGATACCTTCATGACTAATCCTCTAGTCTTTTTATCATTCTTCTACCAGTGATCATCTAATGGTATTTTTGGTTTACATCCCAAGATATTTCCTAAATTTATTTTCTAGTATACTTATTGTGATCATATGATGACAAGATGAGTTCTTAAGGCTTCACCATGAATACTGTTATGGATTAAATTGCATGCCCCTCCTCCAAAATGTGTGTTATAAATACTGGTTATAATCCCATACAGGAATGGCGGTCTTTGTTATGTTAATAAGACAGGATTAGTAGCTTTTGAGATATACAAGAGATGAAACAAAAAAGTAAAAGAGGCAGAGATGGAAAACAACTATGAGATATCATCTCACCTCAGTCAAAATAGCAAAATTTAACAGAACAGCAAGCAACAAATGCTGGTGAGGTTGTAGAGAGACTGGAACCCTTATTCACTGTTGGTGGGAGTGTAAAATGGTG
>NW_006399927.1:1534043-1552323 GCF_000299155.1 Elephantulus edwardii
AACTCTTCTCACTATCTCTTAGTTGTTGGAATGGACGGAAAACCTCATAAGTAGTTACTTACTTCACCTCTACCTTGCATGTGAACTTCCGAGTTTTAAAACAGCCCAGTGGTAGATAGAATTTTCTCCAGGACTTAAAAACCATAAATGACATAGCTGAGCCTCTACATCTTGTGGTTCCTAATCTCTACACTATAATAGATAAAGTGCTAGTCCACAGGCCTTTTACTGTAAGAACCACCTTCCCTCTGTAACTTGATTTGTGCCAGTACTAGAACCTCTACTCGGAATACTATTGCTTGTTAATTTTTGACTCATGTACTTTTAACTTGTTAGTTAAATTTGTGTCTTCTAGATTGCAACACCTCCATGATACCTCTTCAAGGATATGAACATGTACAGCTAAGCACAATTGAGAACAGTGCATCTAAATTCCAAAATCAATCTCCATAATAGCCTATGTGTTTCCTACTGCCAAAGGGGCCCTTAGAGTAGTGAGAGAAGATCTTCACCCTGAAACCCACAGCGTCCCTTTTCAGCAGGAAGTAGCTAAGAGAATATGCCATCCCCTTTTCCTTATGAATCAGGGTGAAGTCTCTCTCAGGGAGGAGTGATAGGGAATGGCAAGGGACACACTGAAATAGGAGATTAATCAGAACTGGCTTTGACAAGCACTGTGGCAATTGGACAATTAAAACAGACATTTGGGTGGGGGGAGAAGAATGAACTGTGGAGGAGGATAGAGAAAACAGTGCAACAATGAATGAATGAAAACCCAAAATCTCTGTAAATGTTCATTAAGGCTAATAAAATTTTAAAATAATTTTTTTTAAAAAAGAGGCAGAGATGGAGGAAGAGAGATTCCAAGCCACATGAAGATAGTCCACAAGCAGAAGCTCAGAAGAGACAGGAATACCCTCAAAACTCGATACAGAGAGAAAGTCTTTCCTTGAATTTTTACTTCCAGTCAGGTGCTGACTGTGGAACACACCAACAATTATTCGTGTGTAAGATCAAATTGATGAAACAAGTTCACAAGAACCAAAATATGACTTTGCATCTTCCTCATGAATTTAAAAATCATCTGAATAGTTTTGAAACATCAATAACTGAAGACCAAACAAGTTATGAGATGACATCAAGGATGTCTATTATCCATGGAAAGAGCAAATGGCCATTATAAAGACAGAGGAGAAAGAAAAAACTCAAAATAAATGACAAAAGAGACCCTGAAAATGGCACTAGAGAGTTGGGGGGGGGACCAAACAAAGGGAAGAGATGCAGAAGTAGAAGAGCTCAACAGAAGGTTACAAAGAGCAGTGCAAGAAGGCAAAGCAAAGAATTACAATGGAATGTGCAAAGAGCTGGAGTTGGAGCATAAAAAAGGAAAGGACTCACTGAACATTTCTCAAGCTCAAGCAACTGAAAAACAAATTTAATCCTCTAGCTGCAATAATGAAGGATGTCCTAGACTAAATCATTAATAATCTAGGAATCATCAAAAGAAGATAGAAGGTATATAAAGAGTCACTGCATCAAAGAAAAAAAATTGGTTAACATTGAAATATTTAAAGGAATACTATATGATCAAGAGCCAATGGTAATAATGCAGCAAGAAATTTAAGCTACATTGAAGGCATTGGTTAGAAAAAAGGCCTCCGAAATCAACGGGATAACAATTGACATGCTTCAGCTAAAGAAGCAATCCTGGAGGCACTCACCACTGTATGCTAGGAAATTTGGAGGACAGCTGCCTGGCTGACTGATTGGAAGAGATTCGTGTTTGTTCCCATTCACAAAAATGTTGACCCAACAAGTGTAGAAATTATAGAAGAGAATAATTAATATCACATCTAAGAAAATAATGCTAAAGATCATCCAAAAGTGGCTACAATATTACATTGACAGAGAACTACTAAAGGTTCAACTGTGTACCGAAGAGGTTATGGCACTAGAAAAATCACCGCTGATGTCAAAAGGATCGTAGCTGAAAGAAGAGAGTAACAGACTGTCCATTTGTGCTTTATTGACAATACAAAGGCATTTTAACGGATCACAAGAAATGATTATTTACATTACAAAGAATGGAAAAACAGAACACTTATTTATGCTCATGTAAAACCTATACCTAGATCAAGGACAATGTGCACCAGGACTATATCCCTTCTTCATATCCCTTCAATCTGTATGCTGAGCAAATCATTCAAGAAGCTGAACTCTTTGAAAAATATTATGGCATGAAAATTGGAGGAACACTTACCAACAACTTACATTATGCCGATGACATAATTTTATTTGCTGAAAATGAGGAGGATTGAAATTCTTGCTGCAGAAAAAGTCCCTCCTTGAAACTGATACCTGGGATTTGAACCTAAATTCTTCTAAACGTGAGATAGAAATCAGCATGAGAGACCAGCAACTTTATGAGAGGCAAGACATTACAGAAGTGACTTGTGGTCTAAACCATCATATCAAAGTGTTCCTGGGGGGAGGGGAGAGGTGCTGGATGGAATAGGAGGGAGTGCAAATAATGCTAATATTCAGGGAAATGGAAGGGACAAGACACTGGGGAAGGGGGAGGACACTGCTTGTATGACTTACTCTCCTTTCACTAAAATGCTTGTCTGTCACATTCTGTTCCAAAGCTAAGCACCTAAATTAAGACAGACCAGGAAGAATTGGCCAGCCACTTCTGAAACATAATAGGCCTTCAAAAACTCTATGTAAAATAGAGCACACATAGAACAGAATATCAAATATGCCAACTGAGACTGGGCCCTCAAATTTGGAAACACAAAGGAGTTGAAATAGTTGTAAGCAGAAACTCATGATTGGAACAAAAAATGTGAGAAACATGAATGTAGGAAAACTGGGTATTGTTAAGAAAGAAATGAAATGCATAAATATTGACATATTAGGCATTGGAGAAAGAGATGGATTGGCATGGGACATTTTTAATCAGGCCATCATAGAATCTACTATAATGGAGATGAAAAGATGAGGATAAAAATTAAGTTGCTTTCATAGTTAAAAAGGTCATTTCTAGATCCATCTTGAAATACAATGTTGTGATGACAGGATAATATCCATATGCACACAAGGAAGACTTGTTAATACCACTCTCATTCAAATTTATGCACCAACAACCAGAGCCAAAGGGGAGGAAATAGATGATTTCTACCAACATTTACAGTCAGAAATTGATTGAACATGCAACCAAAATGCACTAATAATAATGGGTGACTGGAATGTAAAAGTTGGAACCAGGAAGAAGGATCAGTAGTTGGAAAATACACAGTTGGTGACAGAAATGTGGCAAGGGACAGAATGATAGAATTCTGCACAGTCAATGATATATTCATAGCAAATACCTTCTATAAGAAACATAGACACAGGCTATGCACATGGACTTTACCTGATAGTATGCACAAGAACCTGATTACATCTGTGGAAGGAATCATTGGAGAAGTTCAATATCAGCAGTGAAAACTAGGCCAGGTGCTGATTGTGGAACAGACAATCAACTACTCATATGCAAATGCAAATTAAAGCTAAAGAAGGTCAAATAAAAGCCAAAGGAATCAAAGTTTCATCTTGAGTCTATCTCCCCTGAATCTAAAAACCAACTAGGGAACAGGTTTGAGGCTTTGAACACTAATGAACAAAGAAAGACCAGATGAGCTGTGGGAAGATTACAGGAATATCATCCATGAAGAATGCAAAAAGTCATTACAAAGACAGAAGAAGAAAAGACTCTGAATATTGCACTAGAGAGCCGAGAAACCAAAACAAAGGGAAGAAATCAAGAACTTAAGGAACTAAACAGAAAATTTCAAAGGGCAGCACGGGAAGACTTAACAAAGTATTGTAAAGAAAAGTTCAGGGGGATTGTGTACCAGGGAGGGAGTGTTTCTTTTACTTTTAAAAGAGAGGAGCAAACTGGGGGGCGGAGATGGCGGGGGTGGAAGGGCTGGGTGGGGAGAGAAGTGCAGCAATGAATGAATGGAAATGCAAAATCTCTGTAAATGTTCATTAAAATTAATAAAATTAAAAAAGAAAGAAAATTAAAAGAAAGAAATGTGCAAAGAACTGGCATTCAAAATTCAAAAGGGCCATACTCACTCATCATTTCTTTCTTTCTTTTTTAAATATGTCAATGTTTATTTATTTATTCGTTCCATTCTTTCATTGTTGCACATTTTTCTCCCTGTCCATCCCCCAGTTCATTTTTCTCTTTGGAAAAAAAACCACAAAACCACACCACTTCAATTGTTGTAAAATTTCCCACACCCACCCCAGTCAACTAATCATATGTTCCTTTTAAGAAACTCTCTTCCTCATCTATTTCAATGCAGTGTACATTATTTATCCTCTCTTTTCTAAGAATCCCCCAACCCCCATGTCTGTTCTGTTTTATAACAGTGGCATTATGCAGTATCTATCCTTCTGTGACTGAGATATTTCACTCAGCATAATGTTCTCTAGGGTCACTCATTTTGTATAATATTTTAAGAGTTCCTTGTTTTTCAATGCTGCATAGTATTCTATTTTGTGAATATACCAAAGCTTCTCTATCAGTTTGTTTGTTGATGGGCACTTGCGCTGTTTCTTACTCTTTGTTATTGTGAACAAAGCAGAAATAAACTTGGGTGTATATACATCTGCTTGGGTGGCAGTTCTGGTATCTTTAGGGTATATTCCCAGTAGTGGAATTGTTGGGTCAAATAGTATTTCAATTTGCAACTTTTTGAGAAAGTGCCATATTTCCTTCCATAGTGTTTGCACCATTATACACTCCCACCAACAGTGAATAAGGGTTCCAGTTTCTCCGCAACCTTACCAGCATTTGTTGTTTGCTGCTCTGTTGAATTTTACTATTGTTACTGGGGTGAGATATCTCATAGTTGTACTGATTTGCATCTCTCTTACAACTAGGGATTTTGACCATTTCTTCATGTGTTTGTTTATCATCTGAATGTCTTCCTTGGTGAAATATCTGTTATATCCTGTGCCCATTGTATGACTGGATTGTTTACCTTGCTGTGGTGTTGCTCAGAATTTTTAAGCTGAAGGAACTGAAGAACAAATTCAAGGCTCGAGTTTTGGTACTTAAGGATGCTATGGGTAGAATATTGAATGATCCAGGAAGCATTAAAGAAGATGGAAGGAGTATACAGAGACACTACCAAAAAGAATTGGCAGACAAAGAAGAATTTATAGATACAACATATGATCAAGAGTCAATGGCAATGAAGGAGAAAGTGCAGGCTGCTCTGAAGGACTTCGCAAAAAAATAAAGCCCTGGGAATTGATGGAATATTAATTGACATATATCAACAAACAGATGCTGTGTTGGACATGTTAACCAGGTTGTGCCAAGAAATCTGGGGAACAACTACCTGGTCAACTGACTGAAAGAGATTTGTATTTATTCTCATTCCAAAAAAATGATGACCTGACAGAGTGTGGAAATTATCATCCCTTATCACTAGTATTACACACAAGCAAAATCCTGCTGAAGATTATCCAGAAATAACTGGAACATTGCCAAAGAACTTCCGGATATACAAGCTAGGTTTAGAAGAGGCTGTGGCACTAGAGACATTATTGCCAATGTTAGATAGATCTTTGCAGAAAGGAAAGAGTATAAGAGGGGTGTCTATCTGTGTTTCATTGACTACGCAAAAGCATTTGACTGTGTGGATCACATTCCAGAAAACTTGATTATGCTTATGTGAAACCTATACTTTGACCAGGAATCAGTCCTTAGGACAGAGCAGAGAAACACTGCAGGGTTCAAAATTAGGAAAAGAGTGTGTCAGGGATGTATCCTGTCCCCATACTTTTTCAATCTATATGCAGAACAGGTCATTCGGGAAGAAGACTTTACGAGGAGCAATGTGGCATCAGGATTGGAGAAAGACTCCTCAAAAACCTATGTTATGCAGATAAACAACCTTGCTTGCTGAAACTGAGATGGACCTGAAGCACTTGCTGCAGAAGGTCAAGGACCATAGTCTTCAATATGAGTTGAAGCTCACTATCAAGAGCACAAAGATTTTCACCACTGGGCCAATTGGCAGTACCGTGATTGATGGAGAAGAGATTGAGAAGGTTGACAATTACAGCTTGCTCAGCTTCAAAATCAGCACTCATGGCACCAGCAGTCAGGAAAACAAAAGATTAATTGTATTAGGTAAAATTGCTGTCAGGTATCTTTCCAGCATACTAAGAAGCTATGATGTCATCTAGAGACTGAGGTGCACCTAATCCAGGCTGTGGTCTTCACAAATACTTTTTATGCATCAGAGAGCTGGACAATGACTAAGGATGACAGAAAAAAAAATTGATGCCTTTGAGTTGTGGTCCTGGAGAAGAGTCTTGTACATACAATTGGCTGTCAAGAAAACAAAGAAGTCTGTCTTGGAGAGTGTGAAACCAAATTTCTCCTTGGAAGCTAGGATTTTGAAGCTCTGTCTCACATACTTTGGGCATGTGGCCAGGAGAGACAAATCCTTGGTGAAGGATATCATGCCTGGGAGGGTGGAGGGTCAGCATAGGAGAGGAAGACCCTGGATGAGATGGATACAGTAAGTAGGGAAATGGAGGTAGATGTGTCTGAATATGTGAGAATAGCTTGGGAGAGGGCAGACTTCAGAGCTATTGTACATAAGGTCACTATGAGTCACAGATGACTCAAAGGCTCATAACAACAACAGCAACATAACTGTCAATATGGTTTATATCTCAACATCAAGACAATAAAAGTTCTCACCACTAGGACAATAGGCAACATTGTGATAGATAGAGAAATGATTGAAATTGTCACCAATTTAATTTTACTTTGATTCACGATCAACACCATTGGTACCATTAGTGCAGGTGTATTAGGAATGTCTGTAGGTAGGGACCACTCCAAATTACTGAGAAGCAATGATGTCAGTTGAATACTATGGTGCACATGACTCAGTGCATGTCAATCACTTGCTACGCATCTGATAGCTGGACACTGAACAAGGATGATAGAAGAAGAATCTATTCCTTTGAGAAGTGGCATTGATGAAGAGTACTGAATATCCTATGGTCTGCCAAAAGAACAAAAATAAGTATCTTGGAGAATATGCAGCCAGAGTGATAAAGTTTTGGGAATGTTGCTAGGAGAGGCTATTCTTTCGAGAGGGTCATCAAAAGTGATGAAGATCCTCTATGAGATGGATTGACACAGTCACTGCAACAGTGGGTTCAAATGAGTCAGAGATTATAAGGATAGCACAGGATAAAACAGAGCTCAGATGTGTTGTTCATAGCATTGCTATGAGTCAAACTTTACTCAATGGCACCTAAAACAACAAATTTTGACTTGTGTTCATTAACCCCACCCACTTGTGGTTGTTCTGATATAGCAGCACTAGATAACTAAGGGGGTCTGTGCATTTGCTGTACAGAGTAACTCGTGGTTTCTGTGATGCTAAACACTGTGACACTGATGTGTCAATTTTGATAATGGTTGCCAATGGTAGACAGTGTTTGGTGGAGCTCCCCAATTAAAACAAGCTTGGAAGCAGGAATGGCATCCACTTCCAAAATAGCCTGCCTCCAGAAATTCCATGAACTTGGAGAAACAATAAAAGATATACAAGTGTTCAGGTCTTTCATTCATAGGGTCTCTATGAGTCGTCTATGACTCGACGGCACTTAACAACAACAATGAGAGAGTTCTTTGGTCTACTGGATAGAAAGTTATGCTGCCAAGCCAAAGGTGGGTGATTTTAACCTGCAGCCCTCAGGCCTGGTTTTGATTGATTTTTGGTCAAACATTATTCTAAGTGTTATAGCTCTGGTCTGTCCATTTGCTATACAGAGGTAACTTGTGGTTTCTGTGATGCTAAATACTGTGTCACTGATATGTCAATTGTGATAATGGTTACCCATGGTGGACAGTGTTTAGTGGAACTCCGAAATTAAAACAAGCTTGGAAGCAGGAGTGGCATCCACTTCCAAAATAGCTTGCCTCTGGAAACTCTATGAACTTGGAGAAACAATGAAAGTTATACAAGTGTTCAGGTCTTTTGTTCATAGGATCTCTATGAGTTGTCCATGACTCGATGACACTTAACAACAACATGTCTTTATGTTATATCTATCATCTGACATGTAGATATTTTATCTATTTCTTGGATAAGATCTACAGTCTGTTTTTGTTGTTGTTGTTATGTTCCGTCGAGTCGTTTGCGACTCATAGCGACCCTATGCACAACAGCCCTAAACCCTGCTCTATCCTGCGCCAACCGCACTGCCTCTGACACACCCATCCCGATTTCCCCAGTCACCGAATCAATCCATCTCATAGAGGGTCTTCCCCTCCTGCGCCGTCCCTCCACCCTCCCAAGCATGATGTCCCTCTCCAAGGACCCGTCCCTCCTGGCAACATGTCCAAAGTATGTCAGACGAAGCCCCAGAATCCTTGCCTCCAAGGAGTTGCTTGGTTTAATCCTCTCCAAGATGAATCTGTTTGTTTTCCTGGCAGTCCATGGTACATTCAGTACTCTTCTCCAGCACCACAGCTCAAAGGCATCAACTCTCCTTCTGTCCTCCGTAGTCATTGTTCAACTCTCTGATGCATAACAAGTGATCGCAAATACCATGGCCCTGTATCAGGCGCACCTTAGTCTCCAGAGAGACACCGTTGCTCCTGAGTACTTTAGAGAGGTCCCTAACAGCAGACTTTCCCATCGCGATATGCTTTTTGATTTCCTGACTGCTGGTTACAAGTGTTGACTGTGGAGCCGAGCAAACTGAAGCTGTGAACAATCTCAATCTCTTCACCATCCATCCTGACACTGCCAATTGGTCCAGTGGTGAGAATCTTTGTCTTTTTGACATTGAGCCTCAGTCCATACTGAAGGCTGCAGTCCTTGACCCTTAGCAGCAAGTGCATGAGGTCCTCCTCAGTTTCAGCAAGCAGGGTTGTGTCATTCTGCATAACGCAGATTGTTAATAGATCTTCCACCAATCCTTATGCCACAATTCTCCTCCTAGAGCCCAGCCTCCCGGATAATCTGCTCTGTATACATGTTTAAAAGGTATGGAGACAGGATGCATCCCTGGCGTACACCCTTCCCAATTTTATCTATAGTCTAGGGTTACTGTGGAAATATTCTCCCACCCCATTATATAAAAGATTCTAATTTTGCTGTTGAGAATACAAATGTCATTCCAGTTCTAGTTCCTCGACAGTTGAATTATTACTTTTTTTCCCCCTCTGTAAAAGATTTTAGGATCCTCCTTTTATCTCTGGAGCTCTGAAGATCACTAAAATATGTAATGTTGTTGCTGTTATGTGCCGTCGAGTCGTTTGCGAAAATATGTCTTGGTTTAGAGACAGGGATTGAAATAAAAAAATGCATTGGGTACTGTTCTTGGGACCATGTCTAAGGGATATTGGGCAGAAAGAAAAGTTACAACAAAAACTTCAGCTAGCCTTCTGGAGAGCTCTGGAAATTTGATTTTATCTAATTGTTATTGAGTTGAATCTGATTAATAGTTGACCCTTCAATGGGTTTTCAGAGGTTGTAAATCACGCAGGAGGAGATTCATCGTTTTGTTCCTGAGGAGCCACTGGAGGATTTGAACCACCAGAGTTGCTCTGCTTTTGGGTTAGCAGATCAGCTTCCTGAAGTCTGTGCTATTTGAGTCTCTATGGGACTCTAACAGTCCATCAGAATGGTCCAACCTGAAGAGAGAGAGTGGCACCTTTTTCACTCTTGAGCCTATTATGGATAAAGGCCTTGGATGACGCACGTTACTGGATGTAAGGTAATTCTCCAAGAAGGAATCAGCTGAGAGCCATTGGCCTCCATAATGCCCAACAGCATGGGAAAATGAATGTCTCATCTTGAACAAGGAATCATCAGATGTAGATTATCTTTTCTCAGTCTATTACTTTTCCACCTTGTACTTCACTCCAAAGTATAATAAAAGAGAATCTACTCAACTCAAAGCTAGAACATAGAATAATATTCAGCAAATCTCACCAGTAAATTCAGGGCAATGAAATTGTGTTAGCAGACAAAAATCTTACAATTAAGGATAAAATTTGACATCTTCCAGAGTCCGTAAGTTCAACTCATTTTAAGAGGCATCAGTTAGAGATGCCTAATTATTAACCCTCACCTTGTCTCATGTTACAGAATGAAACTCCTATTTCTTCAGTCAGGGGCCCTTGAACACACACATGTCTTCCACCTGGGAGAAACAGAAATCTCCTTTTTTCTAAGCTTTCCAAAGAAGCCCTTGCTGTTGTTGTAAGATGCCTTTGAGTCAAGTATGAGCTTCTGAACAACAGACTTCAACTCAATTCTATCCTATGCCATCCTCGCAATCTCTGACATACTCAAGCCCATTGCTGAAGTGTCTGTATCATTGGAGGAGTCTTCCTCTCTTTCACTGATGCTTCTTATTTCTAAGCATTATATTCTTCTTCAATGAATATTCTTCTCCAAGGAATGTCCAAAGTATGAGATGTGAAATTTCACCATTCTTGCCTCCAAGAAGCACTCTGGTTATACCTTTTCCAAAACATATATTTATTCTTTTGGCAGTCTATAGGGACAGATAGTAGACACTGCCATCTCTCCATAGCTCCAAGACCCACTCTTACATAAGAGCTTTTCATCAGATGCAATATGCTTATGTTGTTACGAAGTATAGTTAAACTCCTCAAACCACAATTCCTCCAGAAACGAGTCTTTTGTTTATATATCAATAATCAGTGTCTTTCTCAAGCCAGAAAACATAGTCCTAAAGCAAATTCCATCTCCTATAACTATAAATTTTACAGCATTTGGAAGCTAGAATAACAAGGTACCTTTTTTTGTTTTCTTGTATTTTAACTTTTTACTGTGATTTGAGTGAAAGATTATAGAGCAAATTGGATTTCCCTCCAACAGTTCACACATACTATGTTTGGGGACTTCACTTACAATCCTCACAGAATAACAGCATCAGTGTACTATCTCTCTGTGTTCCCCATATCCACTTTTTCCTTTCTTATCCCTTTTCACCTTCTAGCCTTATCCCTGGATAAATGCTGCTTTCTGATCTTGCATAGCTGATTGTTCTAACGAGTGTATTCCTCAGAAGTGCCTGGTCTTGCTGATCACCTAATAGGCTTACCTATTGTTTGGATGGAAGTTGGGTTACATGATTTCAGTTGCTGGCTGAAAGGGTGACTATGGGCCATAGTCTTAGGTACTCTGTCAATCTCTATCAAAACAAGTAAGTCTCTTTTTAAAAATTATCTTAGGTTTTGTTACACATTTTTCCCCCTACCCTATCAGAACCTTCTCTTCCAATTCCTTTTAGAGTCAGCAGTGAGATTTGGGCATCATCTAGTTTCTCTGGCCTAGGGTTGTGGAGACTTAAGTTCATGTGGTCTGTTGTCCCATGGACTAATTGTCTTTGCTTTTCTTTCCTCTGTGGCCTATTGGTAAGAAATTGCGCTGCCACCCCAAAGGCACTTGGTTCAAATTCAGCAGCTGCTCTGTTGGAGAAAGGTGAAAAATCTCCTCACATATGATTAAACTGCCTCTGAAAACCCCCTGGAGGGTTAGCTGTGAGTCTATGGTACTTAGCACTAACACCATATATCAATGACTTCACCTTACTTGGGTCCACAATCAACCAGCAGTCAGGAGATGTATTGCACTGGAAAGTCTGCAATCTGGGATCTCTCCAAATTACTGAGGAGCAATGAAGTCAGCTTGAAGACTAAGGTGTGCCTGATCCAGGTGATGGTCTTTTCAATCACTTTTTATGCACCTGAGAGCAGGGTAATGAATAAGGATAGGAGCTATACTTTGAGCTATCCTGATTCCTTTGAGCTGTGTCATTGGAGAAGAGTGACTAGCCCATGGATTGCCAAAAGAAAAACAGATACGTTTTGGGGAAGGTGTGCAGAGTGCTCCTTGGAGGCAAGGATGACAGAGCTTTGTCTCATATACTTTGAGCATGTTCTTAGGAGAGACTATACCTTGAAAAGGGACAGCATACTTGGGAAGGTTGAGGGTCAGCAAAAGAAAAGAAGATCCTCAACAAGATGGGTTGGCATGGTAGCAAGTGGGAGGATGGACTCAGAGATTGTGAAGATGAGATAGGATAAGATAGCATTCAGATGGATTATTTATAGGGTTCTAGGAGTCATACTTGATGCAATGGTATCTAACAATGACAACAATAAGCGAGGAGGATAGGATTGTTTTCACAAGTATCAAAGCTTCCTGTTTTCAATACAGACAGTGGAGTCAGCCATAGTTGGTTCAGATGCCAGCTCTGTTACTCTCTGTGTGTTTTTGGACCAGTCATTTCAGGACTCGGAACCTCAGCTTTCCCAGCTACAAAAAAAGAGAAGAACCCACCTCAGGGAGTTATTTATGTAATTTGATAAAATATACTTAAAAGGGCTTTGCACACTACTTAAGGGGAAAAAACCCCCAAATATATTAAATAACAGATTGAATGTTGCACAGATAATTAATTACATCAAGTTGTGTCTGCCTTATGGTGCCTTAATGTACATACAACAAAAGCAAACTCTGTCCTGTCCTTCCTCATCCTTGTGATTGCAGGCAACAAGTCCTGGTAGTTACTTCACCAAGCCCCCTCTTGGCAGCTCTCTTTTGCCCTTGCCCTTCTACTTCACTACTTATGTTCAAGATGTTCTCTTCTGGTGTGTTAGCCCATGCTTCACTTAACAAAAATAAAGAAAATTCTTTTTAACGATCTATTTTTTTCCCCCCAACAGCTAAATTTTAAAGTTTAGGAAGCTCTGGCGGCCTAGTGACAAGAAGTTGCATTGCAATCCCAAAGGCATGTGGTTCAAATCCACCAGCTGCTTCTTGGGAGAAAGATGAGCAATCTCCTCCTGTGTAATTAACTGCCTCAGGAAACGCACTTGAAGTACACAACAACAACACAAGCTTTACATAACTAATTCTTTCTTCCTTGTCTTTGTCCTGGAAGATCCAGTGAAACCTGTCCACTTTGGGTGGCTCTGCTGGTATATGAAATAGTAAAGCTTCCAGTATCATAGCAATACCGAAGCCACCACAGCACAAAAAAGGACAGATGGAGGTGGCGACAAACAGTAACTAAAAGGACTATTAATTAGAAGTCTTACTGACTTTTCCTCTTCCAAAACACAATATTTTTTTAATTATTGTTAAATTTTATTAGTTTTAGTGAACATCTACAGAGATTTGGGGTTTTCATTCATTCATTCATTGTTGCACTGTTTTCTCTACTTTCCTCCCCAGTTTGTTCTTCTTTCCCACCCCCCGAATGTCTGTTTTAATTGTCCAATTGCCACAGTGCTTATCAAAGCCAGTTCTGATTAAACTCCTTTGTCAGTGTGTCCTTTGCCATTCCCTATCTCTCCTCCCTGAAAGAGACTTCACCCTGATTCATAAGGAAAAGGGGATGGCGTATTCTCTTAGCTACTTCCTGCTGAAAAGGGACGCTGTGGGTTTCAGGGTGAAGATCTTCTCTCACTACTCTAAAGGGCCCCTTTGGCAGTAGGAAACACATAGACTATTATGGAGATTGATTTTGGAATTTAGATTCACTGTTATCAATCAAAACACAATATTTTTAAAGCAATAATTCTGAGTAATTTGTTCTCTACTCAAAGGAAGACAGTAAAAGTAAACTGAAGAGAGTCATGTCAGCTACTGCTTACAAATCCTTGGTTGCAGAAGGACAAAGTAGATGTTGTACCTCAGCCTATAAAAATGACACCTGGACTCAAGAGACAGCTCCTCAACTTGGCAGTTTTCTTCTCTTTTGTTAGAGGGAAAGGACTCAAGAATCCTGGGCCCATTGAAAGCTTGACTGACAACTGCATGCCAGTCAGAACTCTATTCAAAAGATGAGCAATAATGAGGAGCTTTCTCATTACCAGAGCTTCAGCCATGTCGGATTATAAATCTTTCCTTGAACAGAGCTAATTGGTATTTTCAAGGAAAGAAATTTAGAAAGACCTAGATGTTTCATTTAATTTTCTATTGTTTTTCTCTGCTTACCTATTAGGGGCAAGGAGGGGGAATTTGTCCATTCTCCTTCGATAGGGTGTTGATAGGGAAAGGCCTTCGTGAAACATAATTTTTACCTCTCATTGGAGGGCTTTAAAAGCAAAGTCTGAAGTCAGTTTGATAAGGTCTCACTAGACTAGATTTTTTTAAAATAATTTTTTAATTAATATTTTAACAAAAATTTGGACAGAACTTGGATTTCCATTCATTCATTATTGCACAGTTTACTCCCTAACCCCCAGTTTGCTTTTCTCTTTAAAAATATTCTTTCATTGTTTCACTGTTTCTTCCCTCCCCTAACCCCCCAGTCCACTTTGCTGTGTACCTCTTATTCTGGACTATTGTCATACAAATAATACCTAATTCAATATTACTTTTAGACAGTTCTTTTTCCACATCTATTTCAATGAAGTATTCATTATTTATCCTCTCTTTCCTTGGTTTTCCCCCATCCCCTTTGTCAGTCCTACTTTATAACAGAGGCATTATGCCATATTTGTCTTTTTGTGACTGATATATTTCACTCAGCATAATATCCTCCAGAGTAACCCATTCTTTATAATATTTCATGAGTTCCTTGTTTTTCAGTGCTGCATAGCATTCCATTGTGTGAATATACCACAGCTTCTCTATCCATTCATTTGTTGATGGGCATTTGGGTTGATAGACCAGTTCTTAAGTATCATTGCCTAGACTGTTTGTGGCACCTGGGGGCTCAAGGAATGTCTGAAAGAAGGGTTTAAATTAAAACTGCCATTACTGTTACAAGAATTGAATTTAAAGACTTTGAAAGATATGCCACAAATTCATTTGCACATATAAACAAACACTTATGTCCCAGTGTGTGTATATGCATGACCTCCATGTGACACATACTTGAGCACATACATACACTAGAGATTAACCAGTTAACCATCTGCAGTAACTTTTAGCAGGAATATAATGCAAGGATAATACAGCATGAAGAATAAAAGCAATTCAGCTACTTTGTATATCTAGATATGATTCAGTATGTATATAGAAAAAGAGACCCAGTTATTAGCATCTTTGGAAAAACACACCAAAATCCACAAGTCTGAATTCCTATGGTAAGACAATTAAAAGGCTTTAGGGTCTCGGATCAGATGAAAACATACTTCCGCTATTTGAATTTTTATTGATGCATTTGTATTTTTTATTTTATTTTATTAATCTTAATGAACGTTTACAGAGATTTTGGATTTCTATTCATTCATTGTTGCATTTTTCTCCCTGCCCACCCCTCCGCCCCCCACCCCCACCACAGTTTTCTCTTCTCTTTGAAAGTGAAAGAAAAAATTTTTCACTGGTATACAATCCCCCACCCCCACCCCTGAGTACAATCCACTATGCAGCCTTCATTCTGGACTCTTGTCATGACCATAATACCAAATCACATATCGCTTTTAAACTATTCTCTCCCTCATCTGTTTCAATGAAGTATACATAATTTATCCAATTTTTCTCAGTTTCACCCCAACCCTGATGTCAATCCTGTTCTATAACAGCGGCACTACAACAGTATTTGTCCTTTTGTGATGGAGATATTTCACTCAGCATAACGTCCTCCAGGGTCACCCATTTTGAATAGTATTGCATGAGTTCCTTAACTATCTGCAGAAGAGTCAAGCAAGATCCACACCTCACTCCATACACAAAAACCAACTCTAGGTGGGTCATGGACATCTTAGAACTAAAACCAAGGACTATAAACTTCATTAAAGAAAAGCTTGGAAGAACTCTAGAAGTCCTAATCCACAACATAAATAGTTTTCCACACATTCTGAAAAATCTACAACCAGGAGAAGATAAAATAGATGAATGTGACTTTCTAAGAATCAAATTCCTATGCACATCCAAAAGCTTCTCCAACAGGGTACAAAGGGAAGCCACAGACTGGGAAAAAGTATTTGGTAATGACATGTTAGATAAGGGACTTATATCCAGAATTTATAAAATAGTTGAACACCACAAAAAGATAAAAGTAAATAATCCAATTGAAAACTGGGCACAGGATATGAACAGACACTTCACCAAAGAAGACATTCAGATGGCCAACAAGCACATGAAGAAATGTATTTTGTTTTAAAAGACAAATAAGTACAAAAAGAATGCTGAGGTGATTTGTAGGATTCCTATGTCTCACTTCAGAAGACACTTTGAAAAGTGTTAAAGATTCTAGAATTTTGAAATTTCAAAATTGTCAAGAACTTCAAGGTTACATTCAACAGGAAGATTAAACGTAGGCACTTACCAGAAGCACCTAGAATGCGGGTCCCACATGTTCAGAGTCTGTCCCAGAGGTACAACCTCACATTCAAAGTAGCCTCTTGCTTCCTAATGTGCAAACAAGTATGGAAGCTACTGATCTAGGGCAAAGATCCCACTTTTGGCTGCAGAGTCCACAGGGACTTGCTCTGCTCACTCAAAGTCCAGCATTTCTGGCATTGGAACCCACAAGTGGCTCCTTGAGAAAAAAAATGGATAAACACCCAAGTGACTTACAGCTTTGGAAAACCCTCTGAAGCATCAGCTAGGAGTAATTTTTGACTCTACCACAGTGAGTTTTGAGTTTCTAATGTAGGCTGTTCAAATGCCATAAAGTTATCATTATCACTGCAGTGCCTGAGGCTTGGAGTTGATAAGTGGTGGGAGAAATGGATGAGAAGCCAGTGACAGATAAGCAGAAAAGCTCAGAGAAATAGAAGTTCAGCTTTCCACAATTCAAGGTACTTTCACCTGGAACAGAGGAAGAGGGAGAGTCAGGAATAGGAGAAGCAAATGGAAGATGTGGATAATTGTCTCAAGAACAAATGCCTCCTTTGCCAGGAAACCAGAAGAACCGAATGGTTACTGGCTGCCATTACTGAGCACTTTGATTTCTATTTTTTGAAAAATATGTACCAATGAAGGAATTTTTCTTTTACTTTTGAAAGAGAAGAGTGAACTGGGGGTGGGGGTGGGGTGGACAGGGAGAAAAGTGCAATAATGAATGTATGGAAATCCAAAATCTCTGTAAATGTTCATTAAAATTAGTAATAAAAAATGTGTAAACCAGTAAAAGTTAAAAAAATGAAAAAGTCTAGAAGAATCATGCTCAGAGGGAGGAAAAAAGGAAAGAATTACAAATTCTTATGGAATCCAGACTTCCTGGAAAAGATGAGTGGATGAACTTCTGAAACTGTTGTCCTTATGCTCTAAAAGGAAAAGCGTTCCCTCAGGTCTTCTTTCAAGAAAGCCAGAGCTTAACTTCATGGGGTAGGGGGACCTGCTTTGGGCATATGTGCTTTGAAAGAACTAATTTCATGGGATTAAGTGGACAACAGCAACAAGGAAGGTGAAATAGGGAGTGGAGGGAGTGGTGAAGTTACATTAACAGAACAGAAATAATTTGGAAAAGCAGAGGGAGGCTGGTTGTACAATTTGAAGAATACAATTAATGTCAGTGAATTGTACATACATGCATGTGTACATACATGTGTCTGTTGAGTTTACTTTCAGCAACAGCAACAAAAGAAATTCTTTTCTTAAAATAAAGGAGGCTTTACCCAACCTAAAAGGAACCACAGTAGAAGGTGCTGAATTGAGTCAGGGAAATATGGAACAAAACCAAAAAATGTAAAACATGTCCAAACTATTGATCCAAAGAAGAGTGAGGATTGTCCACGACTTCAGCCCCTTACCATCCTTTGAAGCTGGAACTATTCTCATCACTGTGACTCATCTTTTAGTTCAGCAGTAAATGTATCAGGTGACACCACCACTAGAGAGACACTCTCTCTTCAGTGTAACCAACCATATAAAAGAATTTGCCTAAGTATTTGTCCAGAAAAAAAATGAATGAAAATTGACATTAAAGGGAAATGTGACTCCTCCAATATTATGAAGCAAAATTATAAGAATGATTGAGTGGAAAACAAATTTATTTTATAAACTCACTCAAGCTAAAAATTTTTAAAAAGACAAAACAAAAAATTATTTTAAGATACTTATCCCTTGAGGAATACGAAATTAAAATGGACCCATCAACAAACGAATGGCTAGAGAATCTGTGGTATATTCACACAATGGAATACAATGCTGCATTAAAAAACAAGGAACTCATGCAATATTACTCAAAATGGTTGACTCTGGAGAACATTATGCTGAGTGAAATGTCCCAGTCACAAAGGGAC
>NW_006399927.1:1553169-1559693 GCF_000299155.1 Elephantulus edwardii
AATAGAAAAAAAGAGAGAAGAGCGAACTGGGGGGTGGGAGGGTGGGCAGAGAGAAAAGAGCAATAATGAATGAATGAAAACCCAAAATCTCTGTAAATGTTCATTAAAACTAATAAAATTTAATAATGTAAAAAAAACAAATTAAAAATGGAAACAAGAAAGATGACTTACTTTCAGCTATATTTTTAGAAAATCTTTGGATTAGAAAATTCAAAATTTCTTTTGATAAAAGGATATTTCTCTAAAAAGTATTTGGAAATTATAGTTTCAATTAAAGAAAATACTCCTGTGGCATCCCTTCCAAATTATGGCTCCATCTCAGGTAGATAAACTGGTAAAATGCCATGAGACATACCACCAGGGTTTCTTTCCTCCATCCAAACCCAAGAACTCAAACTCTTCCTTTTAAGTCAATTTCTTATGGGCCCAGATAGGATATATTTTAGGCATGGCAGCACATATAGCCTCTATTCCAGATACTCATCCCAGTTTCTGTGGTGGGAAGCATTCACAGACAATTAAGAGTCGGAGATGTGTTCCAATTAAACTTTACTTAGAGGCACTAAAATGAAAACTTCAAATAATTCTTATTTTAATATATCTCTAAATGTTTATTTTATATTGATGTACATATAAAATTCATGTACATCATGTTTCACACTATCCTTCATTCATATTGTGTTTCATGCAATCATTCCCATTCATTTCACCTTGTAAAACCAATCACCATTCAACTGTGCCCAACATTACCCTGACTCTTCAGATCCCTGCTGGTTCTTTCCCAATTGCTTTACCTTCCTCCTCTACCCACCAATTTATGTTACCCTGTGATTTCCCCCCTGCCTCACCCTTCAGCTCCATCCTCTCCCTACTTGAACTCCCATACACGTTTTACTAGCTACCCTTTTATTTTTAGAGTAATGATCTTTCTTTCATCCCTAGTCACTATGACTTATAATGACCTTATGAACAGCAGACCTGAACCCTGACTTATACTGCATCCTCCTCTCCATCTCTGGTATATTCCAGTCCATTGCTCCAGCCACTGTGTCAATTATTTCATTGAGGGTCTTCCTCTCTTGTCCTGACCCTCTATCTTTTCCATCATGTTATCTTCTCCAATGACTGGCTGCTTCTAGCCATATGCTGAAAGTATTTGTGATGGCGTTTCATCATCCTTCCCTCTTATGAGCACCTTAGCTGCACCTTCTCCAAGACATATGTTTGGGGGTTTTTGGTAATCCGTGGGATATTCAGCACTCTTCTCCAACACCATAACTCCAAGACTTCAATTCTTCTACTGGAAAAATTGGCTGGAGACTAAGGTGCACCTGATCTGGGCTATAGTCTTCACAATTCTGTGCTATGCATCGGATAGTTGGACAATGAATAGGGATGATAGAGAATTGTTGCCTCTGAGTTGTGGTGCTGGAGAAGAGTATTGAATATATTATGGACTTCTAGGAGAACAAACAGGTTTGTCCTGGAGAAGATGAAGCCGGAATGCTCCTTGGAGTCAAAGATTCTGAAGCTTTATACTTTGGGCATGTTGCAAGGAGGGACTGGTCCTTGGAGAGGGACATCATGTTTGGGAGAGTGGAATGACGGCACAGGAGAGGAAGACCCTTGATGAGATGGATCGATTCTGTAATTGGGGTGGTGGGAACGAGTGTGTTGGAGATGGTGAGGTTGGCACAGGATAGAGCAGGGTTTAGGGCTCTTGCACATAAGGTCGCTATGAGTCATAAGCGACTCAATGATAGATAACACCAACAACAATTATTCATTAACAAAAGCAGTCTAATTGATACAATATCTGTTCATGAGTAAAGATCAGGACTCATAGTGGAGTTTGCAAATGGCAACCAAAAAACCATTCACAATTAACAAGAAACCAGAAAAAAGAAAATAATAAATTCTAGAGAGGTGCTGCTGCAATGGAATTGTTCAAGGTCAAAGTGGGACAAATGGAAGCAGAAGTAAACACCAGTGTGTTTTGCATTAGAGATTGTACAATCTTTAAATAATTGTAACACTAATCAAAATGAGTAATATTTGCCAACATCTTAACACATATTACAGGAAGCCTCTGGGAAAAATAACTTCAACATTTGTAAGGTGCAGAGTCTCATACAGGAAATGGAGCCCTGGAGCCAGGCTCTGGATTTTCTTACGATGAGACGTGTGATTTTATGTAAGTTACAGACCTCTCTATACCTGTTTCCTATTGTATGCATTGGCAATAACAGTAATAATACTTGCTTCATGGATATTAAATATAAAAAGGTTTAGAATTAGAAAACAAAAAGGGAATACCACATTTGGCATCTTTCAAACGGAAAAAAAAACCCAACACAACAAACTGAAGACCAAAGGTAAGCCTCCAATTGCAATACAAATGGTCGCTGTGGGGAAAATACTGAATGGCAAAGGAAGCATTACAAGAAGATGACAGGGTGGGGAAGCTGTTAGTTGGGCCACTACTCAACTAAATGGAAAAGTAGTCACTGTTTATGAATACGATGAATCAACAAAATGAGAATTACAATCCTACTAAGAGAAATTAACACAATCCCAATATAGATACCAACTTCATTTTTCAAAGCAATTGAAAAGACAATTGACAAGTTTATTTGGAGAGGAAAACGATTCTGAATAAGCAAAGAACCTCTGTAAAACAAAGATGAAATAGAAGGCATAGCACTCCCATATCTCAAAACCTACTACTCTAACTATGACAACCAAACAAAAGGGCAGAAGCATAAACCAATGACACAGAATTGAGAACCCAGAAATTAAGCCATCTGCCACTTGTCAACTGCTTTTCAACAAGGAAACAAAGGTAAGTCTATCAAATAGGGAAACAATAACTCCCTTAACAAATGATGCAGGCAAAACTGTACATCTACCTGCAGAAAGCCAAAGCAGGATTCACATCTTGCACCATAAACAAAAATAAACTCAAAATGCATCAGAGACCTACAAATGAGGCCCCAAACAGTAAATAATAAGAGCCAAAATGGGACCAAAAATAGAAGGCCTGGAACAAACTTGCAAATATAGCCAGAAATGCACAATGAAGAGGGGATAAAAATCAACAAATAAGACCTTCTAAAAATTAAATCCCTATGTGCTTCAAAATTTTTCCAGTAAAAAGCTGAAAAGAAAACCTACAGACTGGGAGAAAATATTTAGCAATGGCAGCTCAGACAAGATAACATAATAAAATCTAATAGACTACTCTAAGGCCTGCACAATTACCCAATTATAAAGTAGGCAAAAAATAGAGAAAAACTTTTAACAAAGGATGATGTTTGAATAGCCAGCAGACAGCTCAATGGCATCAATTCTCTATCATTCCTAGTCACTGTCCAACTTTCTAATGCATAGCATGTAATTGCGAAGACTATGGATCAGGCGCACCTTAGTCTCCAGCCTGATGTCGTTGCTCTTCAGTACCCTTGAGAGGTTCCTCACAGCTGGCTTTCCTAATGCAATTTGTCTCTTGATTTCCTGGCTGCTCTTACCAAGAGTGTTGACTGTGGAGCCAAGCAAACTAAAACTGTTAACTATCTCAATCTCTTCACCATCCATACTGATGCTGCCAATTGGCCCAGTGGAGAGAATTTTTATTTTCTTGATTTTGAGAGTCAATCTGTATCAAAGTCTACAGTCCTTGATCTTCTACAGCAAGCGCTTCAGGTCATCCTCAGGTTCAGCAAGCAGGGTTGTGTCATCTGCATAATGCAAGTTGTTGATGAATCTTCCTCCAATCCTGATGCTACATTCCTCCTTTTATAGCCCAGCATCTCGGATGATCTGTTCTGCATACAGACTGAAAAGGTGTGGAGAAAAAAAATATATTCCTGACAGACCCCTTCACCACAGTGAGATACCATGTCACTTTAATAGCAGACACAAAGTTTATTTAATTTATTTAATTA
This sequence comes from Elephantulus edwardii, assembly GCF_000299155.1. Taxonomy (NCBI): domain Eukaryota; kingdom Metazoa; phylum Chordata; class Mammalia; order Macroscelidea; family Macroscelididae; genus Elephantulus; species Elephantulus edwardii. The sequence goes on from NW_006399927.1 coordinate 1,557,114, forward strand.
TTTAAAGTTTAATATAAATGTTGGAGAGGATGTACAGAGATTGGAACTCTCATACACTGCTATTAGGATTCCAAGATGTTAAACCAAAATGGTAGACAATGTGGTATTTTCTCAAAAAGCTGAACATAGAAATCCCATATGGCCCATGTTGAAACATTTTTCAAGGAATATAAAACTGAGATACAAATGGAGATTAGTACACCTAAGGTCATAGCAGCATTATTCACATTAGCAAGAAAATGGAAACAGGCCAAATGTTCATCAAAGAATGAAAGAATTGAGAGATTATGGTATGTTCGCACAATAGACTACTATGTAGAACTCAGGAGTAATGATTTTGTAAAATATAACATGGGAGAGTCTAGAAAGCATTATGTTGATTGAACTAACTCAATATCATAAGGACAAATATTGACCCAGCAATTCCACTACTGGGAATATACCATAAATAAACCAGAACTGCCACCTAAGCAGATATAAGCACAACCATGTCTATTGCAGCTTCGTTCACAATAGCAGAGAGTTGGAAACAACCCAAGTGCCGATCAACAAATGAATGGCTATATTTACACAATGGAATACTATGCTGCATTGAAAAACAAGGACCTCATGAAATATTGTTTCAAGCTTACTGCAGAGAGTCTAGGACTGCAGCCTTCAATATGGATTGAGGCTCAATGTCAAGAAGACAAATATTCTCAGCACTCGACCAATTGGCAGCATCAGGATGGATGGTGACGAGATTTAAATTGTTCACAGCTTTAGTGTGCTTGGCTCCACAATCAAACTCTTAGCACCAGCACCCAGGAAATAAAAAGACGTATTGCGATGGGAAAGTCTGCTGTTAGGGACCTCTCTAAAGTACTGAAGAGCAACGGTGTCTCTCTGGAGACTAAAGTGCGTGTGATACAGGCCATGGTCTTTGCAATCACATGATATGCGTCAGAGAGCTGGGCAATGACTAGGGAGCATAGAAGGAGAATTGATGCCTTTGAGCTTTGGTGTTGGAGAAGAGTATTGAGGGTACCATGTACTGCTAAGAAAACAAACAGATTCATCTTGGAGAGGGTTAAACCAGGCTGCTCCTTGGAGGCAAGGATTCTGAGGCTTTGTCCGACTTTCGTTGGTCATGTTGTAAGGAGAGACTGGTCCTTGGAGAGGGACATCATACTTTGGAGGTTGGAGGGCAGGTGCAGGAGGGGAAGGCCCTTTAGGCGATGCATTGATTCTGTGACTGGGGTAATCGGGATGAGTGTGTCGGAGACAATGAGATTGGATAGAACAGAGTTAAGGGCTATTGTGCATAGGGTCACTATGAGTCACAAGTGACTCAACGGCACATAACAATAACAACAACAACAACATGAAATATTATACAAAATGAGTGACCCTGGAGGACATTATGCTGAGTGAAATATCTCACTCACAAAAGGACAAATACTGCACAGTGCCACTGTTGTAAAGTGAGACTGACGTCAGAGTTGGGGGAAACTAATAATGTATACTGCATTGAAACAGAAAATAGAGAGAGAATTGTTTAGGAGGAATATATGATTAGGTATTATTGTCATGAAAAGAGTCCAGAATGAAAGTTGCATAGTAGAGTGGACTGGGGAGGGGGGCGTGGGTGTTGTATAACAATGAAAGAATTTTCTTTTTTTACTTTTCAAAGAGAAAAGCATACTGGGGGGAGGGGTGGACAGGGAGAAAAATGTGTAACAATAAATGAATGGGGATTAAAAAAATAATAGAAGGGTAACTAATAAGATGTGGATACATTACAAGAAAGGAAGAGGAGGTATGCAGAGGGTGAACAGGGGAGGAAATCACTAGGAAAAGAGAGTTTGATAAGCAGAAGAGTGGGTTGGTGTGTGAGAGAATCAGGAAAGATCTAGTGGGGACCTGAAAAGGCAGGACAATAGTAGGAATAGATCACGTATAAAGTGGGGGCAAAGGGAGAAGGGAGAAGCAGAAAGGGAGTAAAGGAGGGTACACCACTGTGTTAGGAGTGTGAAGGAATGGGAGATGCTCAGTGGGGACTTATAAAATGAGGTGGTAACAGGTATACACTAATGATAATGATATCAAATATAATGTGTATAAATGATTATATAAAACACAAGGTACCCATAGTACCGAAGTCCTCGTACCCCCCGAAAGAAGGACCATCAAAAAAGAAAAAACACACACTGTTATTTCAGTGTATGTGTCAGTCTCGATCTGTATATATAATGTGAACAATATTATCTACAAAAATATCAGTAATATCTACTTTGCTCATCAATGTACGTGTACTGGACAAAGGAAAAATACTATTTGCACTATTTATAACAGTCACATTAGCATAAAAGGACATTGAATTTTACTGCTTACATTCATATATTGTTCCACTAGTTTCCAATAAGTCACTATGCGCTTTACAAATGCATGATGCACCAAGGAAAAAGCTGTCAATAGTTATGAAAACTATTGCATTGTCACTTTCATTCCAAACCCTATCAAAAATAATTTCCAGGTTTACTGTCATAGAATGTCCTAGAGACCTAAAAACTTGTTGTTGTTGTTGTTGTTGTTGTTGTT
>NW_006399927.1:1561190-1565283 GCF_000299155.1 Elephantulus edwardii
TCTTGCTCATATGTTGTTTCATGAAATTCTTCTGTGTCTTCCAATTCCTTTCGATACAGTAACTCAGTATATTCCTTCCATCTTTTTTTAATACTTCCGGGATCATTTAACGTTCTGCCGAAAGCATCCTTGATTATAGCAACTCGAGGTTTGAAAACTTGCATAGGAAAAAACCAAACAAACCCCAAAAACCAACCAAAACACAAGGTGCATAAATTTAAGGGGGAAAGATAAATAAAAGAATAATTAAAAGAAAAACCATATGTATGATGCTGGGACAGTTCTGAGTCAGAATGTACTCCAGAAATTGTAAGCAGTTAGGGACCCCTTTAAAGAGTGAGCCCTAGGGGAATTTCATCACATAGTAAAAAGCATATATGCAAACCCGAGAGCCAAAATTGTTCTCAGTGGAGAGAGATTAAAGGCATTCCCTTTAAGAAGAGGAAGTAGGCAAGGTTGCCCACTACCACCTCTCTTTTTCAATATTGTATTGGAAGTCTTAGCAATAGCAATAAAACAAAAGAAGGAAACAAGAGGTACTTTATTGGCAAAAAGGAGGTAAAATTATCTCTATATGCAGATGACATGATAGTATACTTAGAAAACTCTAAAGACTCAGCAAGAAAACTACTGGACATAGTTGACCATTTCAACAAAGTGGCAGGATTAAAGATCAACATACAAAAATCAGTTATATTTCTCTACAGTGACAAAGAGAATACAGAGCTGGAGCTAAGAAAAACAATACCCTTCTCAATAGCTAATCACAAGATTAAATACTTGGGAGTGAATCTAATCAGAAGCACAAAGGATCTATTCAAAGAAAATTACAAAACATTACTACAAGAAAAAAAAAAGAGACCTGGAGAAATGGAAGAATATCCCTTGCTCATGCATAGAAAGATTCAATATTGTGAAAATGACAATACTACCAAAAGCAATTTACATGTTCAATGCAATCCCAATACAAATACCCATTCCATTCTTTAATGAGAGGGAAAAGGCAATGTCCAATTTCATTTGGAATAGAAAGAGGCCCCGAATAAACAAAGCACTCTTTAAGAAAAGAAACAAGGTAGGAGGCATCTGATTTCAAATCCTACTACACTGCCATAGTGATACTGGTACAACGACAGACACATAGATCAATGGAATAGAATTGAGAATCTAGAAATCAGCCCATCTACTTAAGGTCAACTGATTTTTGACAAGGCGATAAAATCACTTAAGTGGGGAAATGACAGCCTTTTTAACAAATGGTGTTGGCAAAATTGGAAAACTATGTGCAGAAAACTCAAGCAAGATCCACACTTCACTCCATACACAAAAAACAACTCAAAGTGGACCATGAACCTAGGACTAAAACCAAGGACTATAAACTTCATTAAAGAAAAGCTTCCTCTAGATGTCCTAATCCACAACATAAACAGTCTTCCAAGTATTCTGAAAAATCTACAACGAGGAGAGCATAAAATAGATGAATGGGAGCTTCTAAGAATCAAATCCCTATGCACATCCAAAACCTTTTCCAACAGGGTAAAAAGGGAAGCTACAGACTGAGAAAAAGTATTTAGTGATGATATGTCAAATAAGGGACTTATATCTAGACTTTATAAAATACTCAAGCACCACAAGATAAAGGTAAACAACCCAACTGAAAAATTGGCACATAATATGAACACACACTACACCAAAGAAGACATTCAGATGGCAAACAAACATATGAAGAAATGTTCAAAATCCCTAGCTCTAAGAGAGATGCAAACAAAAACAACTATGAGATATCATCTCATTCCAGTAAGAATAGCAAAATTTAATAGAACAGAAAGCAACAAATGCTGGTGAGGTTGTGGAGAAACTGGCACCTTTATTCACTGTTGGTGGGAGTGTAAAATGGTGCAATCACTATGGAAGGCTGTATGGTGCTTTCTCAAAAAGTTGCAAATAGAAATATAATTTGATCCAACAATTCCACTGCTGGGAATATACCCTAAAGAAATCAGAACTGTCACTGAACCAGATATATGGACACTCATGTTTATTGTGGCTTTGTTCACAATAGCAAAGATTTGGAATCATCCCAACTGCCCATCAACAAACGAATGGATAGAGAAGCTGTGGTAAATTCACAAAATGGAATACTATGCATCATTCGAAACCAAGGAACTCATGAAATATTATACAAAATGAGTGACCCTGGAGGACACTATGCTATTTGAAATATCTCAGCCACAAATTGACAAATACTGCATAGAGCCACTGTTGCAAAAAAGGACTGACACCGGGGTTGGAGGGATACTGAGAAAGAGGGGATAAATAATGTATACTATATTGAAACAGATGAGGGAGAGATATGTTTAAAAGGGATACATGATACAAGTATTATTGTCATGACAGGAGTCCAGAAGGAAGACTGCATATTGGAGGGACTTCAAGGGGGCAGGGATTGTATAACAATGAAAGAATTTTTCTTTTACTTTTCAAAGAGAAGAGTGAACTGGGGGAGAGGGGTGGGCAGGGGGGAAAGGGCAACAATGAATGAATGGAAATCCAAAGTCTCTGTAAATTTTCATTTAAATGAATAATAATAGTAATTAGTGAACCCTAGATTCCAATACATTCAGCACCCCAGCAGGATTATTCCTTTGACTCACCAGGGCCAAAGGCAGGCAGAGGATCTCAATATTTTCTCTTGAGACTCTCCTCATCAGACCTGTGGAAAGGGACTTCTAGGAACTTCTCCTGCCACGTACCCTCCTGGAAATCCCAAGACTGTGATGCTCGCTGACCACACTGTCCCTTACCAGTCACTAGGGTGTTGCCACCACCTTCAGTCTGAATCAGCTTCCTTAGGCTGAGAGACCTTGACATTTGTTTCCCTGACAAGTTGCCCTATAGTTAGCTCATCTGTACCCAGTATGTGCTATGTACCTTTTCCTTGGGGACAGTGAAGGCTCTCAATGGAAGGTAGGCAAGAATGAGGGAGGGTGTGTCTCAAGAGTGCGGCCCTAGGGCTCAGATGGAGTGGGAGGTCCAGACAGGCAATTGCAAGGATCACACCAGTGCAGCCCCTTCCACAGTATGGTTCATGGTTTAGCATCCATTATTTTAGCATATAAAATTAACTAACTGAGGGGAATGGTGACATTGAGGTTACCTGTCAGCTACAAACTTAAGGACTGGAACCCAGCAGCTACCACTGAAGAAAGAAGATGTGGAGTCTGTATCCATCAAATTTACAATCCTAGGACCCTGTGAAGCAAGTTTGTTTTTTGTTTGTTTGTTTTTTCTGTCTTTGGGTCCCGACAAGAGGAAACTGACTCTATGTCAATTGCTTTGGTCTGTTTAATGTCAAATGGTATTGAGCTGTTTGTAAGCAGCTTCGAAAATTTTATCCATAAAGACATCTAGTCTCAATATATTCAGGTATTTTCCCCCCAACTAATGCTTAGGTAAAAAGTTACTTTTCTTGTGGCTCATCGTTTTAAATATATTTTGACAATTGAGGATTGTGGTGTACTTTTAAGTTATTTCTAAACTGCATGATTCCAACCATGATGTTTTATACAACATAGAAATCGAACTCACTGCCATCAAGTCAATTTCGTCAACAAAGTCTTCCTGTGGGTTTCTGATGCTGTAATCCTAACAGGAAGAAACTGCCCATTTTCCTCACAACAATATGTTGTTATTGTTGTTATGTGCTGTCGAGTCGTTTGCGACTCATAGCGATCTTATGTACAACAGCCCAAAACCCTGCTCTATCCTGTGCCAATCACATTGCCTCTGACACACCCATCCAGATTACTCCAGTCACTGAATCAATCCACCTCATAGAGGACCTTCCCCTCCTGCGCTGTCCCTCCACCTTCCCAAGCATGATGTTCCTCTCCAAGGACCGGTCTCTCCTCACAACAAGTCCAAAGTATGTTAGACAGAGCCTCAGAATCCTTGCCTCCAAGGAGCCACCCGGTTTAACACTTTCCAGGATGAATCTGTTTTCCTAGCAGTCATTGGTACCCACAGTACTCTTCTCCAGCACCACAGCTCAAAGGCATCAATTCTCCTTCTATCCTCCTTGGTCATTGTCCAA
>NW_006399927.1:1566142-1566730 GCF_000299155.1 Elephantulus edwardii
GCTTTTGGATAATCTTCAGTAGAATCTTGCTTGCATGTGAAATCAATGAGATTGTTCCACACGGAATCCGTTTGGGCCTTAGGGCCACAGGAAAAACCTATTTACCCAGCAGTTCTACAGGACACATCACCTTCACTCGGGAAACATTACCACTAAACTTCAGAGACATTGGGCACAACATAAGAAACTACCAGCAGCTGACATGTTTGGAATCACAGAATCCAAGGAAGCTTCAGATATAAGATATCAGATCAAGGGTTGGTCAATGGGAGATAGATGTGAAGGGAGTGGGTAGAAGTGGATGAAGATATGGATAAGTGGTAGTTTATTGTGTCAAGTACACTGTGTATATGGGACTGTTTGAAACACAGTGAACATGCTTAAAATGCAATGTATATGGATGGTTACATGCAAATTAATTTAAAAAATGGAGAAGGATAAAAATATATGGTATAAATGAACACTAGATACTGTAGATTTCAAAACTGTGTAAGAATACAGAGCCAGAAATAAGAGAAACAATACCTTTCACAATAGCTAATCACAAGATTAAATATTTGGGAATAAATTTAACCAGAAGTACAAAGG
>NW_006399927.1:1571655-1577673 GCF_000299155.1 Elephantulus edwardii
CCATCTCATCTCACCAATGCCTAGTATGTCAATATTTATGCGTTCCATTTCTTCCTTAACAATATCTAATTTTCCTACATTCATGGTTCTCACATTTGAGGAAGTAGTATATGATAAAAAACCAATAGTAATTAATGAAGAAGTTCAATCAATACTAAAGGCATTTACAAATAAGGAGATCTCAGGGATTGGTGTAATACCTGTTGAGGTGTTTCAGCAAACAGATGCATCCCTGTACTGCTCACTAGCATATGCCAAGAAATTTGAAAGACAGCTACTGAATCAACCAACTGGAAGGGTTTCATATTTGTTCCTATTCCAAAAATGGTAATCCAACAGATTGTGGCAATTATCAATGCCACACATAAGTAAAATCTTCCTGAAGATTATTTTTAGAGCAACCGGAATGGTATATTGTCAGTAAACCTCTAGACATTCAAGCTGGATTGAGAAGACATCTTGGAATGCGATATATAACTTCTGATATCAGATTAGCTCTTGACTGAAAGCAGAGAACACTAGTTTAAAAGAAAGATGTTTACTTGTGTTTTATTGGTTGATGAATGGCCTTTGGTTATGTTAATGACAAAAATTACTAATAACTTTGAGAATTAGAATTTCAGAACCCCTAATTATGTTCATTCAAAAAGTGATGCTACGAAGCCAAAGGTGAGTGACTTTAGTCCAAGGCCCTCAGGCCTATTTTTATTTGTTTTCGGTCAAACATTCTCCTAGGTCATATAGCCCTGGTCTGTTCACTTGCTGTACAGAGGTAACTCATGGTTGCTATGAAGCTGAACACTGTGACACTGATGTGTCATATATGATAATCATTCCCCATGGTGGACAGTGTTTGGTGAAGCTCTTCAATGACAACAAGCTTGAAAGCAGGGGTGGCATTCACTTCCAAAAGAGCTTGCCTCCTGAAACCCTGTGAACCTGGAGAAAGGATGAAAGTTATCCAAGTGTTCAGGTCTCGATGGCACTTAACAACATGTTGAGTAAATCAAGAAGCTGAACTGGATGAAGAAGAATGTGGCATCAAGATTGAAGGAAGCTTCATCAACAGCCTGTGTTATGCAAATAACAGAGCCTTGCTTGAAGAAAGTGAAGACATTTACAGCTTTTACTGAAGAAGATCAGAGAATGCAGTCTTCACTATGGCTTATCTCTCAATACCAAGAGAGAAAAAATATTTGTCATTAAATTAGATTGAAGTTGCCAGCAATTTACGTTTCCTTAGACTCACAATCAGGACCCATCATGGTAGTTAGGTGCCACCGAGTCCAATACAGCTCATAGTGATCCTGTGAATAGCAGATCTAAACCTTGTCCTATCCTGTGCCATCCTCACAATCTCTGATACACATCAGCCTGTTGCTACAGTCACTGTGTTAATCCATCTGGTTGAGGGTCTTTCTCTTTTTCTGTCCCTCCTCCTTTCCAAGCTTGATGCCTCAGTCCATTGAAAAGTCTCTCCTAGCAACATGCCCCAAAGTTGTGAGATGTGAGGTGAAGCTTTATCATCTTTGTCTTTAAGAAGCACCATAGCTGAGCTCTTTCCAATACAGATCTATTTGTTCTTTTGGTAGTCAATGGGATATTCAGGACTCTTCTCCAACACTACAGTTCAAAGACATCATTTTTTTCTTTTGTTATCTCTAGTCATTGTTCTTAGCTCTTAGCAGCACAGGAAGTGATTGAAAAGATGACAGCCTGAAGCAGGCACCTTAGTCTTCAAACTGATATAATTACTCCTCAGTAAGTTGGTGAGGTTACTGACTGCAGACTTTCCCATTGCAAGATGTTTTCTGTGGAAGCCATTGGTCTTGTTAATGTTGTGTGATTCCCCAGAGATAGCACCCTGAGGGTGAGCACCAGTGGTTCTGAAGATTTGTTTGTGTAGAGATGTTCTCCAGAGCCAGCCTAAATCAGAGTTAAATTTGGATTATTTCTGGAAATGTCCCAAAGGGAGTTTGTGTCATTTTTCTGCTGTCCAGCACCAATCACCTGCTTCCTGTCAGCCCCTGCCTGTCCCTAGAAGTGCCCACCAGGTGTTGGCACAAAGGAGGGTCATATATGAGAAATGTTTGAATGGTAACTGTTGTGCTATGTATGTTCTTATGTATTGGTATTGAGCTGATTCTGACTCTCAATAACCTTGTGTCTGACATAGTGCAATTGAGCCCTACAGTTTTCTGGACTGTACTCTTTAAGGAAGGAGCCTTCTTGGCACCACAGTTAGATGCTCAATTCCTAAGCAGGTCAACAGTTGCAGCCCTCTGGCTGTAATGTGGCAAATGATGAGGCTTCCAGAAGATCCATAGCATTGGAAACCCGCTGGGCAATTCCACTGTGTCCTGTTGGATTGCTGTGAGTCAGCCTATGACAGTGCCTTAGTTTGGTTCTTTAACCTTTAGGGAAGCACATGATCAGCACTTTTTTTTTCACAAGTGAGTTCAACAGGCTATCCATTAAAAAAAAAATCATACATTACGCTAAGTGAACAAACTCAGTCCCATAAAGAGAAATACTGTATAAGAAGATTATTGTAGAACGTGTATGAGGATCCAAGGCAGGGAAAGTAGGAACAGAGAGGTGGGGATGGGCAAAGGAAGGCGGGGAGTCATTCAATCATAGGATCACAAAATTTGATGGGTGGTGGGAAGGGTGGGTAAAGGAAATGAGAATGATCCCATGTTAGAAACCATGTATAAGAAGTTTGTAAGTAAACCAGTATAAAATAGAAATTTTATCTAAATTAAAAAAACACGAACTACATAAAAAACCACAGTTCCTAACAGTGGCTCTAACTGTTTCCGTTCAGCACAAATGTGCTGACTGCTAAAGCTCCATATGGTTTTTATGGCCATGACCTTGGAGAAGCATTCTCCCACCAGACCTTTCTCCCACGGTGCTGTTACTTGGGTTTGAGCCATCAACTTTTAGATTAGTCAAGTCAGAACTGTCTCACAGGTGAACCCCACCCCCATTCCAATTGAATTTTCAGTTTTGTAAATCGCAGAGGAGATTATCCATGATTCTTCTGTGGAGCTGCTGGTAGATTGGAATCACAGCTTTTGCATTGGCTGTGCAAGTCCCTGTGTGCTAGGCCATCAGAGCTCACTGTTAGATGAGGAGTCAAGCATCAAACAACCATCTATACTACCTGAAAGGCTGTATATTCTCACCATAAGAAAGAAAAGGCACATCCTGGTGTCTGCTCCTGACTATGGCTCCAAGCAGACCAGTCTTTTCTTGGTTCAAGCAGAGGAAAGGTGCATGGCCTCAGCATCGCCATACTGTACTGTGTACTCCTGACACTGACTCCTAATGAGGAGCATGAAACCTTTCTTTTTTAAAGAAAATTTTTATTTTAACTGGTTTACTTAACAAAATTTATACACATTTTTTTTGCACTGGATTTTCCCTTTATCCATGCCTCCCTCTACTCATTAAATCGTGTGACCCTATGGTTCAGGACCCCATGTCCATCCTCCCCTTTCTGCTTTTACTCCACGTCCTTTGAATCTGCATACACATCTTACTAGTTATCTTTCTGTTTCTACAATAATGGCCTTTGATAGTATTTGTCCTTATGGGACTGAATTATCATAATGTTCTTATGGAACGTAACTTATCATAATGCTCTCTAGCATCTATTCAGTTAGGTAGTGATTTTTTTGAATCATTGCTCCTGCATGCCACATAATGTACCACCAATGTGAATGTACGGTAATTTCTCAATCTATTTGTTTGTGGTTGGACATTTGGTCTGTTTTCATGTTCTTGTGATGAGGAATAACTCTGCTATAAACATTGTTTACAAGTCTCCATTTGTGCCTCTGTTCTCGTTTTCTCAGGGTATATTCCAAGCAGTGCAATACCTGGGTCATGGCATTTCTATGATCAGCTTTTTGAGGAAACCTAAACTTCCTTCCAGAGTGGTTGTACCATTTTACAATCCCATCAACGTGTAAGAGTTTTTATCTTTCCACATCCTTTCCAACATTTATTTTGGTACTGCTACTGGAGTGAGATGGTATCTCATTGTGGTTTTCATTTGTATCTCTTTTCTTGCCAGTGATTTTGAGCATATCTTTATGTGTCTGTTGGTTACCCAAATATCTTCTTCTGTAAAAAGTCCATGTCGTTTGTCTATTTTGTAATTGTATTATCAATCTTTTTCTTGTGGAGGTCCTGCAAGATTCTTTTAACATTTAATATGAGATTCTTGTCTGAAATGGTATTGCCAAATGTTTTTCCCCAGCAAGTAGGTTTTCTTTTGTAAAAAGCTTTTGATGTGCCCAGGAATTTAATCTTTAGAAGGTCCCATTCATCAGTTTTATCCTCTTCCAATTGTTCATTTCTGGCTGTATTTGTCAGTCTTTTTATACCATAGACTTGGCCATCTAAGCTTGATCTCAATTTGTGTCTGATGAGCTTTACAATTTGGACTTTACTTCCTGGTCTCAGATCAACTTTGAGTTGATTTTTTAAATTTTTAAAAAATTTATTATTAATTTCAATGAAAATTTACAGATACTTTAGATTTCCATTTATTCATTGTTGCACTTTTCTACCTTCCCAACCCTCCCCCCCCCACCACTACCCTCTTGGAAAAGTAAAAGAAAAATTCTTTCATTGTTTTATAAACCCTCCCCGGCCCACTCCACTATGCAGCCTTTGCTCTGGACTCCTGTCATGACAAAAATATCTAATAATTTCCCATCTTAAACAGTTTTTTCTCCCTCATCTGTTTCAATGCAGTATACATTATTGAATCCAGCCTTCCCAGTCTCCTCAGTATTTGTCCTCTTGTGACTGAGATACTTCACTCAGCATAATGTCCTCCAGGGTCACACATTTTTTTCCCCTCCTAGAACATTTATTGCTGGAACCGAGGCAGCAGTCCAGGGCAAGGGCAGCCCCATAGCAGGAGATGCCCTCACGGCGCAGCCCTCGGCTGCTTATGAAGTTCATGGTCACAGAGTGGCCGTGGATGAAGATCAAGGGTCACACATTTTAACTAATATTGCGTGAGGTCCTTGTTTTTCAGTGCAGCATAGTATTCTGTTGTGTGAATATACCACAGCTTTTCTATCCATTCGTTTGTTGATGGGCACTTACGTTGTTTCCAACTCCTTGCTACTGTGAACAAAGCTGTGATAAACATGGGTATACATATATCTACTTGGATGTCATTTATGGTCTCTTTGGGGTATATTCCCAGTAGTGGAATTGCTGGGTCAAATGGTATCTCTGTTTGCAACTTTTTTTTTCTGTTTTACCAGATTTTTTTTTATTAAATGAAATAACATGTAGAAAGGAAAAACATCTTCTGAATAAATGTCAAAAAAGACTTCTGGTAATTGCAGTGCCATTCTCTTCTAAAAAATAAGACATGTTCCAAAATGATGTATTAAAATAGAGTTGTCTGGTACAGTGACATCTTAAATGACACTCCCTTTGATCTAACTGTAAGAGTTATGATTCCAATAATTTAAAGTATTCAATTCTTTTTTTCTGTAATTCTCAAACTGTTAAAATATTAAGGCAATTTCCAAAGTAACTTTCACTTAAACATTTTTTTAATAGGCTGCCGAGTTCTTGCTATACATTTTTCCAGAATTGTGAACATTTGGTTGTGAATCAGTTGCTCTATTTCTCTCTTTTACTCTCTCTATTTAACTTTTTAATACAATTTGGGTGCCTTTATGACCTTGTGTGATTGATCTAACAAGTGTGTCCTCCTTGATGTTATTTGCTCACATTAAAGATTTGTCTATTGTTTGAATGAAAGTTGAGCCACAGAAGTGAGTAAAGTTCCAGGCTTGACTGATTAAGCAGCTAGTGTCTCAAGGGTTTTACCTATTTCTGTCAGACTAGTAACTTTGGTATTTTTTTTTTCATTATTTGAGTTTTGTTTTGTTTTTTTATTTAATTTAGTTTGTTTATTTTTCATTTCAATGAACATCTACAGAGATTTTTTAATTCCATTCATTCATTGTTGCACCC
>NW_006399927.1:1578034-1586184 GCF_000299155.1 Elephantulus edwardii
CATGTGCTTGTTGGCCATCTGAATGTCTTCTTTGGTGAAGTGTCTGTTCATATCCTGTGCCCATTTTTCTATTGGATTATTTACCTTTATCTTGTTGTAGTGCTCAAGTACTTTATAAATTCTGGATATAAGTCCCTTATCTGATATGTCATTACCAAATACTTTTTCCCAGTCTGTGGCTTCCCTTTTTAACCTGGTGGAGAGTTGATTTTTGTGTATGGTGTGAGATGTGGATCCTGTTTCAGCTTTCTGAAGGTAGCAATCCAGTTTTGCTGAATTTGTTGAAAAGATTGTCATTTCCCCATTTGATAGCTTTTGTTTCCTTATTGAATATCAGTTGAACATAGATAGAAAGGTCCATTCTGAGTTCTCAATTCTTTTCGATTGGTCTATGTGCCTGTCATTGTACCAGTGCCATGCTGTTTTGGTTACTACCACTGTGTAGTAGGCTTTGAGGTCAGTGAATGCTATACCTCTCACTTAATTTTTGTTTTTCAAAAGTGCTTAGCTTATTCTGGGTCTCTTTCCTCTCAAAATAAACATGAATTTGGTATCTATATTGGGATTGCATTGAACATGTAGATGATTGTTTTTTGTACGATTGTCATCCTCACAATATTGAGTCTTCCTATCCATGAACAGGATGCATTTTCCCATTTCTTTAGGTCTTTTATTGTGTCTCACAAGAATGTTCTCTAGTTTTCTTTGTATAGTTCTTTTCTATCTCTAGTTAAATTCACTCCCAAGTGTCTCAATTTGTGGTTGGCTATTGTAAATGGCATTGCTTTCTTAGTTTCCTTATCCGAGTTCTCTTTGTTACTGTAGAGGAATCTCAGTGACTTTTAGGTATTGATCTTGTATCCTACCACTCTACTAAATTGGTCTATTAGTTCTAACAGTTTTGTTATTGAGTCCTTGGAGTTTTTTGTGTACACTATCACATGATCTGCATATAGCGATAATTTAGCCATCTCTTTGCTGATTGGATGCCTTTATATCTTTCTCTTTGTCGTATTGCCCTTGCAAGAATTTCCAGTACAATATTAAATAGAAGTGATGATAGTGGCCATACTTGTCTGGTCCCTGTTAGCAAGGAAAATGCTTTTAGTCTTTCTCCATTGAGAATGATACTGGCTCTTGGTTTTGCATATATATTTTTCACTATGTTGAGGAAATTCCCTTCTACTCCAATTTTGCTGAGTATCTTTATCAGGAAGGGTGTTAGATTTTGTCAAATGCCTTTTCTGCATCAATTGCTAATATGTTTCTTGTTATTTACTTTGTGTTATTATTAGTATTAATTTTAATGAAAATTTACAGAGTTTGGATTTCCGTTCATTCTTTGTTGCACTTTTCTCACCATAACCAACCCTCACCTCCAGTTTGTTCTTCTCTTTGAAAAGTAAAAGAAAAATTCTTTCATTGCTATACAATCCCTCCCCCCAAGTCCTCTTCACTATGAAGCCTTTGTTCTGGACTCCTATCATGACAGTAATACCTGATCATATATCCCTTTTAAACAGTTCTCTCTCATCTGTTTCAGTTATTTGCTTATTAATATGGTGAATTAGCCTAATTGTTTTTCTTATGTTGAACCATTCTTGCGCACCTGTTGTGAATCCCACTTGGTCTTGATGAATTATTTTTCTGTTTTTTAGGTGCTTTTGGATTCTATTGGCAAGGATCTTGTTAAGGATTTTTGCATCTATATTCATGAGAAGTATTGGTCTGTAGTTTTCTTTCTTGCTAATATAATTTTCCTGGTTTTGGTAGTTGTGTTATACTTGTTTCATAGAATGACTCTGAGAGTGTTTTTTCTTTTTAATTTTTTTTGAATAATCTCGGTAGAATTGGTGATAGAGCCTCTCTGAATGTTTGGTAGAATTCAGCTGTGAAAGCTGGCCCAAGACTTTTCTTGTGAGGAAGTAATTTTGTGACCTATTCAGTTTCTTTTTTTGTGATGGATCTGTTCAAGAATTATATACCTGTTTGGGTCAATCTGTGTAGAGCATGACTTTCAAGGAATTTGTCCATTTCTTGTAGGTTTTCAAATTTATCAGAGTATTCTGAAATTATTGATTTATTTTCTTCTGATTCTGTTGTGATGTCACTTCTATCATTTCTTGATCTTTTTATCTGTGTCATCTTTGTAATTTTTTTTTGTTATGTTAAGTTTGCCAGTGTTTGTCAATTTTATTAACTCTTTCAAAAAACCCACTCCTGGCCTTATTAGTTGTTTTGAGTATTTTTTCTGTTTTCTATCTTGTTGATCACAGTTCTTGTCCTTATAATTTCCTTTCTTCTAGAGGCTATAGGATAAGATATTCTTTTTCTATTTTATGAAGGTGGTGAGTTAGATCATTAATTTTTCTTCTTTCTTCCACTATTACGTGTATGACTATTGCTAAGAACTGCCCCCTGAGGACTGCCTTAGCTGCATCCTTGAGGTTTTGGTATGTTGTATTTTCATTTTTACTTGTTTCAGGGAATTTTAAAATTTCATTTATTTCTTTTATTACCCCATTATGCTCAAGCAGAGAGTTATTTAGTTTCCACATGGGTTGTTTTGTAAGCTTTCCCATCATTTGGTTAACTTCTAGTTTTATAGCATCTTTGTATCATTTCAATGTTTTTTAATTTGTTGAAGCTTGCTTTCTGTCCTAATATATAATCCTTTCTGGAAAATGTACCTTGTGCACTTGAGAAGAAAATGAATTGAGTTTTATCTGGGTACAGTACTCTGTACACATTCACTAAGTTGAGTTTGCTAATTGTATCATTTAGGTCTTCTACATATATGTTGAATTTCTTTTGAGTTGACATATCCTTTGGTAATTGTGGTGTTTTGATGTCTCCTATCACTCTTATCGTGTTGCCTGCTTTTTTCACTTCTGTTAACCACTGTTTTATGTATTTTACAGGTCTATCATTTGGTACATGAATGTTGACCAATGTTATGTCTTCTTGAACTATTGTAACTTTAATCAGTATGTAATGCCCTTCCTTATCTTTTATTATGGCTTTCGTTCTGAAATCTATTTTATTACAGATTAGTATTGCCACTCCTGCTTTTTTGAGATTGCCCTTTGCTTGGTATATTTTTTTCCAACCTTTGATTTTGAGTTTTTTTTTTCTCTCTCTTTTTTAGAAGCATCTTTTGTAGGTAACATATTGATGGGCTTTGTCTTTTTATCTATTCTGCAACTCTTTTTCTCTTAATTGGCACATTTAGTCCATTCACATTAAATCTAATTATTTTCAGACCAACTTTTACTGTTGCCATTTTGCTGTATTTTCCCCCTTGTTGTTCCTGGTTTCTGTGGCACATTCACTCTCCTTTAGTGCCTCTGTGTGAGAGACTTCACTTTACATATCTTGTAGTTTTGGTCTTGTTTACACAGATTCCTTAAGTTCTTTCTTTTCTGTGAAGGATCAGATTTCTCCTTCATATTTGGAAGGATGGAAAGCTTTGTTGGGTATAAGATCCTTGGCCAACAATTGTTTTTCTTTCAACTTTCTGTATATGTCATCTCAAAGTCTTCTAGGTCACATTGTTTCTGCTGAGAAATAAGACCTTAATCTAATTGTTTCTCCTATATAGCTGATTCTATGTTTTTCTTGTGCTGCTTTAAGTATTCTATCCTTATTTTTTAATTTAGAGAGTTTGACTATGATACATCTTGATGTTTTTATTTTTAGTCTAGTTTATTTGGTATCCTCTGTGCTCCTTGAATTTGGATTTTCCTATTCTTCAAAATTCCTGGGAAGTTTTCTTCTAGCATTTATTCCACCATTTTCTCAGTGACTTCACTCCCATGTTACGGAATTCCAGTCATATGTATGTTGTTTCTTTTTTTTTTTGTATGTTGTTTCTTATGATGTCATCCTACACGATTCTAACAGTTTCTCCATTTTCTTTATGTCTCACCTCTGAGTTTTCTTCTAGTATGTTTTCAGTGAGGTTCTTGTCTTTCAGCTCACTGATTCTCCATTTCATTTCTTCAGTTCTACTGTTTTGTCCAATTAGCATGTTGAACACTTCTGTCATTTCTGTCTAAATATTCTGAATTGTGTTTTCACACTTTTCTGTTATTTCCAGTATTGTGTTGGCTGTACCCTGTCTTGTGATGACTTTTCAAGTTCTTATACCTCTTTATCTGTCTTGTACCTCTTTTATCTGTTATATTATAATTCTTTCTTTAACTTTTTGCATTTCCTTCCATAACTTTTCAAATTGTTCCTTATCAATGCTTTTATTCTGTATTGTTCTCTCTGGGGTGTTTGCTCTCTTAATGGCTTCCATTGTTTCTTCCATCATTTGCACCTTGTTCTGCAGCTGTTCAAATAACCTGTCAACATACTTCTTCTGGTCCTCTCTATCTAGGATATTAATTGGATCTGTTTTTTAGGAGAAGGATTATTTTCTTTTTTATGATGACTGAAGCAGCCCGTTGTTTTCTTGACATAATGTGAGTCTCTTCTTAGTAGATATTATGTTGTTGTAACTATATAATTACCTAGAGTATGGCAATGTTTTTTGAAAAATCTATGTATTAGTGTTCCCTTCTTGGTCTGAGGCCCACAGAGCCTTGGGTGACAACAGTGTTTCACTCAAAGTACTTAAATTGCAAAATATGCAGTCTATTCCTTTCCAGTAACCATGTCTCAGTCAGGTTTGGCTTGGTCCTGCCCCTTCCACCGGATTTTAAGGGGTTCTATATAGTGTAGCTAGACAGCAGTGTTTCATCTAAAGTATCTGTGATATTGGTACTCCCGGTGCTGGACAGCAAGAGTGGCAGGTGTGGGGCAGGAGGGTCTTTAGGTGGTGAGGTCAATGGTCTAGTACTCTGGGTGGGCTTGCAGTATAAAATTGCAGCCACCTCAGTCTGGCAGGCAGTTCTTCTGTCAGTGGCCAGGATGTGAGTGTACATGAGGAAGTGGTGGCTGGAAGATTTTCCTGAGTCAGTCATGTCACAGAGTCCTTGGCATCTTGCAGCAGAGTGAAGGTAAGGTCCTCTAATGAGTGGGTCCATCTTTTTCTTCTTGATGTTGAGTTTCAATCCATATTGAAGACCTTCTGCAGCAAGTGCTTCAGTTCCTCTTCAGATTCAGCAAGTGAAGTTGTGTCATCTGCATAACGTAGGCTGTTGATGAATGTTACATTCCTGATGTCACATACCATGTACCTTCAGGAAAACAAATAGGTTTGTCTTGCAGACAGTGAAACCAAGTTTCTCCTTGGGGGTTAGGATTTTGAAGCTCTGTGTCACATTCTGTGTGGGCACATGGCTATGAGGGACCTGTCCTTGGAGAAGGACATCATGCTTGGAAGGTGGAGGGACAGTGGAGGAGAGGAAGGTCCAATGAGATAGATCGATAGTGTAACTGGGGTAATCGGAATAGGTGCATGAGAATCAGTGAGATTGGCTCAGGACAGGGCAGGCTTCAGAGCTGCTATACATGGGGTCACTGTAAGTGGAAGATGGCTTGATGGCACATAACAACAAATAACAACTACAGCATAGTCATACCAGGATCTCTTGTCAAAAAATGCCAAGACTATTTCAGAAACACCTGGTTTATATATTACTTTCCTACCTTAATCAATTATTCATTGTCACTGATTCAGAATCAACTCTTAGTTTACCCTCAGGGGGGTTTTAGAGACTGTAAATCATACAGAAGATTGCCATCTTTCTTTCAAAGAGTGGCTAGTGTATTTGCTAGATAAGCCATTTTTAGATTAACAGTGCAACTCCCTACTCCCTCGACCACCAGAGCTGCTCCTTTAAAAAACCAAAACAAAACAGTACACTGTGTCGTTTTTGTTGCGGAGGGGCCAAATGCAATAACTTTTTCAGTTTAGGCGGAATACCCAACACTAATGAACCTCTAGAAATTTCAGTGGGGTAAAAGCTGCTCAGGCTTTTGTTGGATTAACTTCCAACCTGTGGAATGCAAATGTATTACCAGTAAATGCAGGATCATTTATACTACTGTCTTACTAGGTCCAATCAGCAGAACATCATCAATATTTTGGATGATAGCTTTTAGAACCAGTGTCCTAGAAAGATCTCACTATTTCCTTTACCCTGGTGAACAGTTATTCCACTTTTACTTGTTGTACAAGGCCACAAATCCTTGCAGGAAAGGTGGGGTAAATATTGTGTACATTTTGGCAGTGTAATAATGTCTTTCCTCATGAGGACTTAGGCTTTCATTTAAGGGATTGTGGATCTGTAAATTGGCTCAAGTTTGGAAAGTGATGAAATGGCCATAGCTCTGATCTGGTGATTCAGTGAGACTACAATTGACCTAAGCTAAAATTATTCTGCTTGTGCAAATCAAGCACACATTTAATAGCGTTCTCATATATTTTACTCGCAGAGACACCACAACCTATAAGAATCAGACTACTTTGGTTACTACTCACCATACCCTTTTGCCTCACCTATAGCACATTGTAGGTTCTCTGTTAACTCAAGGAAGTGGACTGATTTCTCACTGCTTAGAAAATCAGCAATAAGGGGCTGGACCTCAGGCTGGTGAATTTCTCTTGTGAAATTCTCTAATCTTAGCTGATGTGAAGAAGTGTGTCATTTTATCAACAGCAACACTTCAATCTATATTTGTACCTGAAAGTTACACTACAAAGGTGACAAAAGAGGAAACACAGTTCTTAATTTTTACCTCCAAGCTATACCCAAGAGAAATCAATTAAAACCAATCTGGTAGCGTGATGTCAGTGATAATTTGAAAGGTATTTGTGGCTCATTGAAAGCTTTGTTTGGTGATCTAGTCACATTTGATTTTGAGACTACATTTGCTCTATGGCATGGGGTGTGGGAGTGTGTGTGTGTGTGTGTGTGTGTGTGTGTGTGTGATTGTTAAGTGTGTTCTCCTTGGTGACTTATTATCAAAGATGTTTGGACTACAATAGGATATTATTGAATTCTCTGTCTCTGTTTCATTTTTCCCTTTATTTTCCCAACTCATACCCCAATTTTCAGTTTTGACCCAATGGCGGATTTCATTTCCTTTTATTCCTCTTGCATCTGTCATGGTACTCAAGCAGATATGATGACCTAAAGATGAAGGTGTAAACGTGGCTTCAGTAACATAAATATGTGAGGCTGTTTACAGAATTCTCTCTTTTTATCTACATTATGACCCTCCATGTAGCAACTAAGGCCAAGACCAAGGCTGAAAGTGTGCATGGTAGAGTGACAGGGGCAGCCCTGAACCTAGAACTCTCTTTTCTAAGCCTGCTTGCCCCTCTGCCATGACATGGCAGTGTGGTAGAGTGATCAGAGCACTGCTTTTGACGTTAGGATGAGCTTCTTGGCCTGTCATATTCTAGATTCATGAGATAGTTACACAATCTCTCTAGGCCGCCATTCCTCATTGCCTTGAACGAATGCCCAGGGTTGGACAGATACATGGTGCCTGGCATGAGTTCATACTCGGTGAGTGGTAAAAGACAAAATGGATTATTTTCATGCAATGAAAAACATCATCTAAAAGGTTGATGGTTTGAGCCTGTCTAGTGTCTATGTGGGAGAAAGGCCTGATGACCTGTTTCTGTAGGATTTACAGTGTAGGAAACCCTACATCAGTCTTCTTCTCACATGGGCTAGACCACAACAACACTATTTTAAAGCAACAGTAATGTGAACCTAACGTGTGCTTCAAACAGCTAAACACCTAAAGGTATTCACTCTGAACTAAATGAAGTGGACCAGCTCGGGGCTGGGCACTTCCTTCTGGAAGGGGTTGTGCTGGAGCTCAGAGTTCTTTGGGCTTGACTGTCTCTGAGTAACAGGTGAAAAGAGCCCACCACCATCTCAGTGTACTAGGAGTGACATGCTTCTTTTTAAAAGATTGTATTCTTAAAGGGAATGCCACTGTTATAAAACATGACTGACATTGGGCTTGGGAGAAACCTAAGAAAAGAGAGGATAAATAATGTATATTGCTTTGAAACAGATGAGGGAGAGAACTATTTAAAAGGAATATGTTGTTGTTGTCGTTATGTGCCGTCGAGTCGTTTTCGACTCATAGCGACCCTATGCACAACAGCCCTAAACCCTGCTCTATCCTGCGCCAACCGCACTGCCTCTGACACACCCATCCCGATTACCCCAGTCACC
>NW_006399927.1:1586284-1590512 GCF_000299155.1 Elephantulus edwardii
ACCCTGCTCTATCCTGCGCCAACCGCACTGCCTCTGACACACCCATCCCGATTACCCCAGTCACCGAATCAATCCATCTCATAGAGGGTCTTAGGTATTATTTTCATGACAAGATTACAGAAAAAGAAATGCATATTAAAGTGAACTGTGGACTGGGGGGTTTTACAACAATGAAATAATTTTTTTTCTCCTTCAAACAGAAAAACAAATTGGGGGGAGGAGTGGGCAGGAAGGAAAATGTGCAACAATAAATGAATGGTGGAAATTAAATGAAAAGAATATGCTGTAAAAATGATATATGTTTCATTAAAAATCATTAATTAAAAACTAATAAAAAAGTATATGAGTATAAAAAAGTATATGAGTCACTAAACAGTAGACTGCCACAGTTAAATATACATAGATTAATATGCTGTATTGCTTTATGGAAAACATCTGTTATAGTAATAAGACTAGAATCATCAATATTTCATGTTAAATTTCCTGGCCAATTTGTACACATCTTTGAATTTAAATAGTTACCATAATTTAAGGATATCATTAAATCTCTTTCTTCTGTTGTTAATGAACTTTAGTTTTTTTGATGAACTTATTTTGAGAAGAGTAAAAAAAAGATTTTATTGTAGTTTTTGTTATCGAGACATTTTTTAAGTTGTTCTGGAGAACTTTTAAGAGAAGCAGAAGTAAATGCGACAACATAACAAACTGAACCTCCACTTCAAAAATTATCAACTCTTAGAAATCAATTGTCATTAGTATAACTAATGGATCTTGGCAGAAAGCAGAGAATACCAGAATGTGTATCTGTGCTGCTTTTATTTTGCAAAGGCTTTTGACTAGATCACAACAAGCTATGGCTGACTCTGAGAAGACTGGGAATCCCAGAATATTTGATTGTGCTTATGCGAAACCTATACTTGAACCAAGAGGTCGTTGTCAGAACAGAGCAAGGAGACACTACATGGTTCAAAATCAAGAAGGGGGTCTGTCAGGGATGTATTTTGTCTCCATACCTTTTCAATCTATATGCAGAACAGATCATCCAAGATGCTGAGCTGTATGAGGAAGAATGTGGCATCAGGATTGGTGGAAGAGTCATCAACAACCTGTGTTATGCAGATGACACAACCCTGCTTGCTGAAACTGAGGAGGACCTGATGCGCTTGCTGCAGAAGGTCAAGGACTGCAGCCTTGAATATGGATTGAAGCTCAACATCAAAAAAACAAAGATTCTCTCCTCTGGGCCAGTTGGCAGCATCAGTATGGACGGTGAAGAAATTGAGACAGTTAACAGTTTTAGTTTACTTGGTTCCACAATCAACACTCTTGGTAACAGCAGCCAGGAAATCAGGAGATTCATTGCTGTGAGGAACCTCTCAAGAGTACTGAAGAGCAACGACCCTCAGGCTGGAGACTTAAGATGCACATGATCAGGCTATAGTCTTCGAAATTAAGTTCTATGTATGAGAGAGTTGGACAGTGAATAGGGATGATAGAAAGAGAATTGATGCCTTTGAGTTGTGGTGCTGAAGAAGAGTGTTGAATATACCATGAAGAAGAGTGTTGAATATACCATGGACTGCTAGGAGAATAAACAGGTTTGTCCAGGAGAGGGTGAAGCTGGAATGTCCCTTGGAGTCAAGGATTCTGAAGATTCGTCTGATATACTTT
Source organism: Elephantulus edwardii (assembly GCF_000299155.1). NCBI lineage: Eukaryota > Metazoa > Chordata > Mammalia > Macroscelidea > Macroscelididae > Elephantulus > Elephantulus edwardii. Next base: position 1,587,956 of record NW_006399927.1, read on the forward strand.
GGTCATGTTGCAAGGAGGGACTGGTCCTTGGAGAGGGAGATCATGTTTGGGAGAATGGAGAGATGGTGCAGGAGAGGAAGACCCTCAATGAGATGGATTGATTCTGTGATTGGGGTGGTGGGAATGAGTGTGTTTGAGATGGCAAGGTTGGCACAGGATAGAATGGCATTTAGAGCTCTTGTGCACAGGGTCGGTATGAGTCGCAAGCGATTCGATGGCACATAACAGCCACCACCACCACCACCACCACCACCACCACCAAACTGTTCTGAAACAGCTTATTCTTTCCTTGAAGAGAAAAAAAACCCACTGAATTTCAACTGCCACCCCTTTTGAGGCAGACTGTTAGAAACTGAGTTCTTCTCCTTGATGCTCAAAGACCTTACATCTGGGAAGAGTGGAGGACCTGCAAAGAGCCCTTCAGGGCAGTCTGTCAGTGGTCCTGCAAGCGCATGGACAAGACCGACTGGTTCAGTGACCTGAGGCTGTGGCAGGAAGCCCATAAACCACTGTCTTCAGATACCCACCCCGGGACAGCCAGCCTCTGAGTGTGCGTGCTCTTGGAATCACTGGATAGCTCGGACCTCTGGACCTCTCTAATGCTGAAGACACTGCTTCTCGTTCCTTCTTTCCTAACTCATGCAGCACCCAGCTTACTCCATTGCCTGGCTTAACTCTTTCCTCCTCCCCTGGTGGCTGCTTTCTCGCTACTTCCGTTTCCTATGCAATGTTTCAGCACAAATCACCTGACAATTGCCCCACTTTCATGAGCTCCCAAGTGGTTTCGGCTGGAATTGAAGCTCTCTTTCATTGGCTGTGTGACTCGGGCGAATTATTTAACTTCTCTGTTGTTACATATTCCCTCTGTAAGGATAACCTCATAGGACTGTTGACAAGGATAAAATGAGCTACTATAGATAGAGTGTTTTGAACGGACTGGTGTATAGAACTGCTGTCATTGATCAACCTTTACCACAGTCCCCAGGGGCACACTGTTGTGATCCATTCCACTCTGGGATGATGAAGGGATTGGTTTCATTTATGTCAGTGGTGCAGTCAACTACACAGAGGCTTCTAAAAAGGGATTTAGGCAAGATCCAATCCACATGTGTTTATAAATCTGGAGCAAGTTATTCCTGAAGTACTATTAATTACTTTTGAGTGTCCAGTAGGAAATGATTACTCACTATGAAATCACAAGTGTAGTAACTCCACATAATTGGAAAACAAAAAGCTTCCTATGTCTGATCCTCAGGGATAGTATTTAAAAAATGTTATTGACTGTCTGAGAGAGGTTTTATAAATACCAGGTAATATCATTCCTGTAATTCATTATTTATTTACTCATTTGAATTGCTGGCCCAAGGAGCAGAAATTAGGTCATTACGTTAGTTGTGTCTCCTTAACTTCTAGTATCTCCCTGGCTTGGTGACAGGCCTTCAGATTCTTAGAGACAAGCCCAGTATAGAAGGTCCTCCCATGTTTTCCCGCAGATCATCAAATGCTCTCTCAAGAAATTCCAACAGCCAGAACCCCTAGCTCTCCACCCAGAAGTAGCAGATCTCTCTTTGTTCTATATAGTTTGGAAACTCTCCTCACCAAGACACATCAGTCGTTGAAAGAGTAGAATGTGAATTCATGGTGTAATAAAATGTCCAGGGTCTGGAAACCAAGGCCCTGCCTGGCTGGTGGCCTCCTTTTTCCATTTTAGTTGTGTGGCCTGGTGAGTTGCTCAACCTCACAGGGGCCCCTTTTCTCTCTGAAAAGAGCAGATGTAAAGGCCCCAGCTGTTTGCTACCCCTAGACATTTTTTGTTGTGGTTATTTTTAATATATTGATTATTATTATTAATTTTAAAACTTATCTGTGACTGTTTATAAATCATATTGACTTTTCATTCATTCACATTTTGTAACATAACACTAATTACAATTTACTAGTGTAATTAGTGAATTACAATGTCCAATAAAACCCTTATTTTGTGGGGTTATTCCTTGCACCCAATTTATTTATTAATCTTTGCTTCCCTCTCCCTTCCTTCTCATTTTATTTCTGCTTCAACCTTTTTTTGGTTAAATTTTAATGATAGTTTACAGAGACTTCGGATTTTCATTCACACGTTTTTGCACACTTTCCTTCCTACCCACCTCTCCCTCCAGTTCACGTTTCTCTTTGAAGAAATAAAAATTCAAAAAAATTATTTCATTGTTACACAATCCTTCCCCCCCTCTCCCCACCCCCAAGTCCACTTTACTATGCAGCTCTTAGTCTGGATTCTTGTCATGAAAATAATACCTATTTATATATTCCTTTTAAACGGTTCTCTCCCTCATCTGTTTTAATGCAGTATACATTATTTATCCCCTCTTTTCGTAAGTTCCCCCAAACCCCGGTATCAGTCCCTTTTTACAACTGTGGCCCTCTCCTTCTGTTCTCCCTAGTCATTGAACCAACTCTCTGGTGCATAACAAGTGATTGCAAATACCATGGCCTGTATCAGGCGCACCTTAGTCTCCAGAGAGACACTGTTGCTCCTGAGTACCTTTGAGAGGTCCCT
>NW_006399927.1:1591300-1593012 GCF_000299155.1 Elephantulus edwardii
TTTGGATTTCCATTCACACATTGTTGCATTTTTCTACTGTCCCAACCCTCCCCCCTAGTACACTACCCTCTTGGAAAAGTAAAAGAAAAATTCTATCATTGTTCGTAAAACAAACAAACCCTCCCCCAGGTCCACTCCACCATATAGCCTTTGCTCTATACTTCTGTCATGACAAAAATACCAAATCACATATCCCTTTTAAACAATTTTCCACCTCATCTGTTTCAGTGCAGTATGCATTATTGAACCCATCTTTCTCAGTCTTTCCCCAACCCCAAGGTCAGTCCTGTTTTACAAAAGTGGCACCATGCAGTATTTGTTCTTTTGTGACTGGGATATTTCACTCAGCATAATGTTCTCCAGAGTTAACCATTTTGAATAATATTGCATGAGTTCCTTGTTTGTCAATGCACCATAGTATTCCATTGTGCGAATACACCACAGCTTCTCTATCCATTCATTTGTTGATGGGCACTCATTTGTTTCCAACTCCTTGCTATTGTGAACAAAGCTGCAGTAAACATGGGTGTGTATATATCTGTTTGGATGTCAGTTATGGTCTCTTCGGGGTATATTCCCAGTAGTGGAATTGCTGGGTCAAATGTTATCTCTGTTTGCAACTTTTTGAGAAAGCGCCATACCGCTTTCCACAGGGGTTGCACCATTTTACACTCCCACCAAGAGTGACTAAGGGTTCCAATTTGCTTACTGTTCTGTTAAATTTTGATATTCTGTCTGGGGTGAAATGAAATCTCATAGTTGTTTTAATTTGCATCTCTGTTAGAGTTAGGGATTTTGAACATTTCTTCATGTGCTTGTTAGTCACCTGAATGTCATCTTTGGTGAAGTGTCTGTTCATATCCTCTGCCCATTTTTCTATTGGATTATTTAACGTTATCTTCTTGTGGTGCTCAAGTATTTTATAAATTCTGGATATAAGTCCCTTATCTGATATGTCACTACCAAATACTTTTTCCCAGTTGGTGACTTCCCTTTTTACCCTGTTGGAGAAGTTTTGGGATGTGCATAGGGATTTGATTCTTAGATGATCCCATTTATCTATTTTATTTTCTCCTAGTTTTAGGTTTTTCAGGATACTTGGAAAATTGTTTATGTTGTGGATTAGGACTTATAGTGTTGTTCCTAGATTTTCTTTAATGAAGTTTATGCTCCTTGGTTTTAGTCCTAGGTCCATGATCCACCTTGAGTTGGTTTTTGTATATGGAGTGAGGTGTGGATCTTGTTTGAGTCTTTTGCTGATACTTTTCCAATTTTGCCAACACCATTCGTTAAAAAGGCTGTCATTTCCCCACTTAACTGATTTCATCTCCTTGTCAAAAATCAGTTGTAGATAGATAGGCTGATCTCCGGGTTCTCAATTCTATTCCATTGGTCCATGTGTCTGTCATTGTACCATTACCATGCTGTCTTTACCACCACTGCAGGGTAGTAGGATTTGAAATCAGGGAGTGAGATGCCTCCTACCTTTCTTCTATTTTTAAGGAGTGCTTTGCTTATTTGAGGCTTCTTTCCATTCCAAATGAAATTGGAGATTGCCTTTCCCATCTCATTAAAGAATGGGATTGGTATTTGTATTGTTGTTGTTATTATGTGCCATCGAGTCATTTGAGACTCACAGCGACCCTAGGTACAACAGCCGTAAACCTTCCTCTATCCTGTGCCAATCGCATTGCCTCTGACACACCCATCCC
>NW_006399927.1:1596239-1597910 GCF_000299155.1 Elephantulus edwardii
GTTCTTCAGTTCTTTGAGCTTAAGAAATGCTGAACGAGTTCTGCCTTTTTGATTTTCTAACTCTAGCTCCTCGCACATTTCATTGTAATATTTTGCCCAGGACCTCCCTGTTGCCTGATTTAGGAATCCTATGTGGTCAGGCCTAAAAAACGTATTTTATGTATAGATTCTAAGGTGACAAACTTTGACTAACTGACATTATACATGGCCTATCCCTAACTGCTTTGAACTAGATACACTTTTGAATTAAAGACGAATTAAGGGCTAGGGCTTATTTGTAATCCAGAGACTGCCTATACATAATACATTCTTCTCTCAATGCGCAAATCACATATGTCATATTTCACAGAATTAATCATAGACATCAAGGAAAGCCTGACTATATATTGTTTAGTTATAATAGTAATGTTCAGGGGGAAATGAAAATTGAAACCCTCCGCCCACATCTCAGGTAAATATGGAGTCCCCAGAGCTGGGTGGGATCCGTTCGAAGGCTGCATAGAGGGAGGAAGAAAGAAATCCTGACAGGCAGAGAAGAGGGACACCAAGGGACCTTGAAACCCTCCACCCACATCTCAGTTCTACAGGACACATCACCTTTGCTCAGAAAGCATTGCCACTGAACTTAAGAGACACTGGTCAAAGCATAAGGAACTGTCAGAAGCTGATGTATTTGGAATCACAGAAGCCAAGGAAGCTTCAGATATAAGCTATCAGGTCAAGGGCTGGACAATGGGAGATGGATGTTGAAGGGAGTGGGTAGAAGTGGATGGGTATCCTGGCGGATGGTAGAGCAGGGAAATAAGTGAGTAAAGACATGTGTGCCAAGGGCAGGGACAACACTGATATGAATGGTTAACTCCACAATAAGGAATATATCTTTCACTTTTCTGTAAAACGCTGGTCTGTCTGATACTTCATTAAGTCTGAACATTCAGATTAAGACAGACTAGGAAGAAGGATTGACCATCCACTCCTGAAATAGCAGGCCTCTGAAAACCCTATGTACAACAGAACACATGTAGAGAACAGAAAGGGCAACTGACATTGAGCTTTCAGTTATGGGAATACAAAGGAAGAGGAACAGTTGTAAGCAGACACTAGTGATTGGGACAAGGAATGTGAGAACCACGAATGTAGGAAAATTAGATATTATTAAGGAAGAAATGGAATGCATAAATATTGACATACTAGGCATTGGGGAGATGAGATGGACTGGCATGGTCATTTTGAGTCAGATGATCATATGATATATAACTCTGGAGATGAAAAGGTGAGAAAAATGGAGTTGCTTTCATAGTTAGAAAGCCATTGCTAGACCCATCTTGAAGTACAATATTGTGAATCACAGGATAATATCCATACGCATACAAGGAAGGCCAGTGAATACCACTATCATTCAGATATATGCACCAACAACCAGAGCCAAGAAAGAGGAAACGGAAGATATTTACCACCTTTTCAGTCAGAGATCGATCGAGCATGCAATCAAGATGCATTGATAATAATGAATGACTGGACAGCAAAAGTTGGGAACAGAGAAGAAGATTCAGTAGATGGAAAACATGGACTCGATGACAGAAATGGAACTGGAGAGAGGATGATTGAATTTTGCCCAATGACTTATTCATTGCAAATACATTTTTTTAAGAGACATAAATGCAGGTTATA
>NW_006399927.1:1599810-1620235 GCF_000299155.1 Elephantulus edwardii
TGTAGAGGGACATCATGCTGGGCAGAGTGGAGGGACAGCGCAGGAGGGGAAAACCCTCTATGAGGTGGATTGATTCAGTGACTGGGGTAATCGGGATGGATGTGTCAGAGGCAGTGAGATTGACACAGGATAGAGCAGGGTTTAGGGCTGTTGTACATAGGGTCGCTATGAGTCGCAAGCGACTCGAGGGCACATAACAACAACAACAACAGCAACAACAACAACTCATATGCAAGTTCAAACTGAAGCTAAGGAAAATTAACCAAGTCCACGGGAACCAAAATATGACTTTGAGTCTATCCCACCTGAATTTCAGAACTGTCTCAGGAACAGGTTTGAGGCCTTGAACACTAATGAGCAAAGGCCAGATGAGTTGTGGGAGGATATCAAGGGTATCATCCAGGAAGAGTGCAAATGGTCAGTGTAAAGTTGGAAGAGGAAAAGGAGACCAAACTGGATGTCCGAATAGACTCTGAAAATTGCACTGGAGCACAGAGAAGCCAAAGCACAAGGAAGAATTCAGATACTAAAGAGCTGAACAGAATATTTCAAAAGGCAGCATGGGATGACAAAATAAAATATTACAATGAATTGTGCAAGGAGTTGGAGTCAGAAAATCAAAAGGGCTGAACTCGCTCAGCATTTCTCAAGCTCAAGGAACTGAAGACCAAATTCAAACCTCGAGTTGTTATAATCAAGGATGCTTTAGGCAGAATATTAAATTATCCAGGAAGTATTAAAAGAAGATGGAAAGAATATATTGAGTCACTGTATTGAAAGGAATTGGCAGACATGGAAGAATTTCATAAAACAAAATACGAGCAAGAGCCAATGGTGATGAAGGAAGACGTTGAAGCTGCTTTGAAGGAAATAGCAAAAAATAAGGCCCCAGGAATAGATGATATACCAATTGACATATTTCTGCTAATAGTTGCTGCTGTGGATGTGCTCACCAAGTTGTGCCAAGAAATCCAGAGAACAACCACTTGGCCAACTGACTGGAAGAGATCTATATTTGTTCCCACTCCAAAGAAAGGTGACCCAACAGAATGTGGAAACTACAGAACAATATCATTAATTTCACATGCAAGTAAGATTCTACTGAAGATTATCCAAAAATGACTGGAGCAACACATCATCAGAGAACTGCCAGAAGGCCAGGCTGGCTTTAGAAGGAGTTGTGGTACTAGGGATATTGTAGCTAATGTTAGATGGATCTTGGCTGAAAGCAGGGAATACCAGAGGATTCTATATCTGTGTTTCATTGACTATGTAAAGGCCTTTGACTGTGTGGATCATAACAAACTGTGGCTGACTCTGAGAAGAATGGGAATCCCAGAACACTTGATCGTGCTAATGTGAAACCTATACTTGGACCAAGAGGCAGTCATCAGAACAGAGCAAGGAAACACTGTACGGTTCAAAATTGGGAAGGTTGTATGCCAGGGATGTGTCGTGTCTCCATACCTTTTCAACCTGTTATGCAGAACAAATTATCTGGCAGGTTGGGCTCTATGAGTAGGAATGTGGGGTCAAGATTGGTGGAAGATCTATCAACAATCTGCGATATGCAGATGACACAACCCTGCTTGCTGAAACTGAAGAGGACCTGAAGTGCTTGCTGCAGAGGGTCAAGGACTGCAATCTCCAATATGGATTGAGGCTCAATATCAAGAAGACAAAGATTCTTACCACTGGGCCAATTGGCAGCATCAGGATGGATGGTGAAGAGATTGAGATTGTGCACAGTCTTACTTTCCTTGGCTCCACAGTCAACACTTTTGACACTAGTAGCCAGGAAATTAAAAGCCATATTTCCATGGGAAAGTTAGGGGCCTCTCCAAAGTACTGAAGAGCAATGGTGTCTCTCTGGAGACTAAGGTGCATCTGATACATGCCATGGGCTTTGCTATCACTTGTTATGCATCAGAGAGTTGCACAATGATTAAGGAGGATAGAAGGAGAATTGATGCTTTTGAGCTGTGGTGCTGGAGAAGAGTATTGAGGGTACCATGGACTGCTAGGAAAACAAACAGATTATCCTGGAAAGGGTTAAACCGGGTGGCTCCTTGGAGGCAAGGATTCTGAGGCTCTGTCTAACATACTTTGGACCTGTTGTAAGGAGGGACAGACAGGTCCTTGGAGAGGAACATCATGCTTGGGAGGGTGGAGGGACAGCACAGGAGTGGAAGACCCTCTATGAGGTGGTTTGATTCAGTGACTGGGGTAATTGGGATGGGTGTATCAGAGATGGTGCAATTGGCACAGGATAGAGCAGAGTTTGGGGCTGTTGTATATAGGGTTGCTATGAGTCGCAATCGACTCGACGGCACATAACAACAACAACAACATACTGGGGAGCTCTGGTGGCCTACTGTATAGAAGTTTTGCTTCCAACCCAAAGGCAGCTTTAATCTACCAGGGGCTCTGAGACAGAAACATGAGAAATTTCCTCCAATTTAATTTATAGCTACAGGAACCCAAAGGAAGAATAGCAATGGGTCAGTGCCCATGTTACCACAGTGAGTGAGGGAGTGAGTAAGTATGCTATTACTCATTCTTTCCCAACAATAAGACTAGTCAGGCTTATACTCATCATTAAGTACATCACAAGTCAGTACTGACTCATTGTGGGCCCTCCATATTGGGGTTTTGAGACTGCACATGCCAAGGGAGAGGACTGCTCATCTGTCTGCTGAGGAGCCACTGGTGGAATAAGCAATCAGAAATGATTGGCCTTGGATTAGCAGTACAGCTACCCATGGGCTGAAGAAAGCGAATTTTCATATTACTTCAAGTATGCTTCCAGAAGGGACCAATCCTTAGAGAAGGACATTATGCTTAGAAGGGCAGAGGGTCAGCAGGAGAGGAAGACCCTGGATGAGACAGATTGACACAATGAATATGACAATGGGGACTGGTGTGTCAGAGACAGTGAGATTGGCTGCAGATAGGACAGGGTTCAGAGCCATTGTTTATAGAGTCGCTATGAGTTGTAGTTGACACGATGGCACATAACAACAATAATTTTTCTAGAGCATTTGATTAAAGTTCATAGTGCTAGATTCATCAGTTTGGATATAGACAATTAAATTTATATACAAGGAGAATGCAGACTCTCACATTCATTTATGTGAAAAGATATTTTCTCATTTTTTACTGTAAACAATTTTGTGTTGTCTGAATGTTTGTACTATCCATGAGGGTATTTGTGGGACACTGGCATAACCCTAAAGGCAGTGCCTGGGATAGATTGCCCTCACAGTGGTCGGCTCTTTCTCACTGGCAACAGTTCTGTACTGCAACTTGTTGCCTTCCAGTCAATTCTGACCCCACCAGGTTTCTCGCAGGAAAAGACTGTTCATCATTCTCCTGCAGGGATGTGCAGTCTCCTGGTTAGCAGTGCAAGACTTCTATGGACTGTTGTTACTGTGTCCTGTAGAGTCTGAACCAACCCATAGTTGACCCTCTGGCCAGTTTTCAGAGACAGTTATTTGCACCAGAGGGGATTGCCCATCCTTCTTCCACTATGAGAATTCAGCACTGTGACTACAGACACATTGGCATGAATGGTGAGGTGCATAAATGACACTTAATACAAGGGCTGGTCTCCTCAACCCCCCATCAGTTACCATCAAGTCAGTTCCAGGTCTTGGTGACCCTGTGTGTGTGAGAGTAGAATTCCATGGGGCTTTCAGATAGCTGATGCAAGATTTTTCTCCTGAGGTACCCCTGCATGGATTCCAACTATCAACCTTTGGTTAGTAGCCAAGAGTATTCACTATCTGTGCCAGCCTGATTCTCAAGAGCTCAGTTTTCAAACTCACTAATTTACATCTCTCCTAGAACAAATGGCTTTGGCAAACCAATCTAATCCTTCCATCAGTTTGGGGACCACAGATTTTCCAAATAGTTCTTCTTCATGGAAAGCTGTAAAGATGTGCTTCTCTGTTTCTCTTGAAATGAGCCTCTGGGCAGTGATTGTGCCTCTCTGTGACTCAGCATCCTCATCTGAGAAAAGGGAACAATAACAAGATGTAGCTGAGAGGGTAGGCCATGCCAAAGGAAAATATGTGCAAAGCAAATACATCATAAATCCTCACTTTGTGAGAGCTGTTTGTCACAAAGAGCCACGCAGCCACACCCAGATAACTTCTTAAAACAAGAAGAGGCACCTTAACAAGTGCTCTGGCCAAAAGCAGTTTCCCTGAGCTCATCCTCTGCCCTGGTAAGCAGGAGGCCTGGAGCTCCCAAATCCAGCACAGGGAGACCATCATGAGGATATGCTGCCTCCCAGTGGATGTTCACAGTCATGATGCAGGCCCCATCATCATCAGAAATCCTCTGAGTCAAAATTGTTTTGCTCTTGTTTTATTAATGTTCAAATCTCTGCACGAATGCTCCCTTCTCATTGTGGCCTTTTCAGACTAATCTAATTAATATAACAGCACCTCGCTCCCGATCAATGCACTTTCTGCTGCTCCAGTTTCCCCCTCTTAGGGCATGCCACTCATTGCCATTAAGTCAGAATTGACTCACAGCTGACCCTCCAGCAGGATTCTGAGGCTGTAAATAGCGCAGAGGAATTTCCCATGTTTCTCTCTTGGAGCCACCGGTAGAGTCAAAGCTCCCAATACATGTGGCATTTGGGTTAGGAGCTCAACTTCCTAGGGACTTGGCCACCAAGGTTGTGTAATTTATTTATTCTTGTTAGGAAACGCTGATGATCTTACTAGGTAAGAAATTGCACCGTCATCCAAAGCTCCACATGCACAGCTTCTCTTGAGGCGGAAAGATGGACACCCTTCTCCTGAAGGATTGATGTCCAGCCTTAAGAAATCCATTGGAGGGTCAGCTATGGGTTAACTTCTAACTTGACAGAAATTAGTTGAGTTTCTTGAGTTTATACTGATGATTAATTGTTGTTTTCTCTCTGTTACTTTACAATGGAAAAAATTCTATTGGCCCAAGGTGATTCCAAGTGAACAGTGCCTGAAACATAGAAAATACATAACTTTTTTTAAATGAATGCATGGATACTTTATGGAACCCGGAAGGCTACAGTCGATGGTACCGGTGTATGATTTAAGACGAAGTGCAGAAAATAACCCCAAGCCCTAACAAAGAGCAGCCCTGCCTGTAGAACCACCAGGGTATCAAAACTCTTTTCACAATGAATAAAAGAGTTTCTCTATGTTCAGTGTAGCAGCTCCTTCTGTCCTGCTCTTTCCAACACTTCTTTGGTTCTTCCTTTAAAAGTATCCTGTTCAGTGCTTCCTGCTTGTTTGTAACACCTGCAGACAAGGAGCAGGTGGTATTTACTCTAAGCTCACATAGGCCAGGCCTTGAGTCAACTGCGTGGTAAGGGCCCAGCAGGCAGACCTCCTAAGAGTCAGATAACTTGGGTAAGGTATTTGCTTTGGCAGCTCCACATTTGTCTTGCTCAGGTACACATACACACACACACACACACACACACACACACACACACACACTCTGCCTACGCACACCAGACTACACACACCAGCCTACACACACACACGCGCACACACACACACACACACACACACACACACCCCTTAAGCTCAAAGGGGCGAGCTGTTCGTAGGAGGAAGATTTAAATGTTTTCCTTCTCCTGCCTCCTTAGAAGCAGGGATAGTGAAATGTCATCTCACACATTTCGGGCCTGTTATCAAAGGGGCCAGTCCTCAGAAAGGGACGTCATGCTGGGAAAGGTGGAGGGTCAGAGAAAAAGAGGATGGATTGACAGCAAGATGGGTTGACAGTGATAGTCACAATGTACTTGAGCATATCAGATGATACGGAGGGTGCAGGAGAAGGCAAGGTTCTAATTTGTTGTTTAAAGGGCTGAGGCTGTAAATAGCACAGAGGGATTGCCCATCTTTCTCCCTTGGAGCCACTGGTAAATTCAAAGTTCCCGATATATGTGGAAGTCATCGATGACTCAGTGCCACCTCATGACAACACACCTCATTTGTGACTTGAAAGGAGCCTTGCTAGTATAGAGTATTTTATAATTTGTTACGAACCAAAAGATTGATAGTTCTTGTTCACTAGCTCCTGCAAGGGTAAAAGATGGGCAGTTTTTACCTGTAAATATCTCAGGACTTAGAAGCCTAATGACAGGTCACTGTTGGAGGAATTGGCTTGATGGCAGAGTTGGTTTTTCCTGTGACTTGATAGAGTTCATTAAACCACTCTGGTCTTCAAGCTCAGACCCTGAGCTAGCAAAATTTGTGTTATTCGGATGTTTCTGTGTTTTTCAGCTAACTTTCCTCTTCAAGGGATATTTTTATGACTCATTTTCTGGCTTTCCTTCACAGAAGTCATATGATTTCCATTTAGATTTTGCTCCAGCTTCAAGATGCAATTTCTCTGTCAGTCTTTTTCATGGGACTTTGTTGACTGGGTTCTGGATCTCACTAAGGCCTTGAATTCCTGCTTCCTTTGGAAGAGCCTTGATTTTGAGACTAATGTTGATGGCCAACTCCTCATTTTCTTGCATTTTTTTCCACTTTTCTCTTTTAAGGACCTTCATTGAAGTTTGAAAACTTCATGGATATTTCACTTGGCCTAGCTGTTCCTGCTGCGTTTTACTGTCTTCTACACAGTTCTTTCTCATTTCACATACTTTGATTGCTCTTCTCTTGCTTTCAGATTTTGCTGGAAGTGATGACTATTTCTTAGAAGTGAAAGGTTTTACCAGTTAGGTGAACAATTGGCCCCCGTTTGTCTTAGACCCATTGCTCTAGTATCCTGTCCAGCTCACACCTGTGGGTGTGACAACTCAAACTCATTGCCCTCAAGTCAGAACTGACTCATGACTGACATTCCATTAGGTTTTTAGAGGCTGTACATCACACGAGAGGAGACGGGCCATCTTTCTCCTGCTGAGCTACTAATGAAGTTGAGCCACCAGAGAGACGTGTCCAGAGAGTCAGCAGCACGACTTCCTAAGGACTGCGCCGCCAGAGCTCCCTCCTATCCAACCATGCTCCTAAAAACAGTCCAGCTGGTAATAACTTAATTTTTTTATACAGATAACATACATCTTTTATGTTTGCTTGCCAATTCCTTCCTTCCCCAAGCCAGGTAATTTTAGAAATGCATATGGCTTTTTAAAAAAGCAATATGTTAAAAAAAGCTGGCACAGCAGTGTCTATGAAAATACTTCCCAGCAAGAGAGCACAGTTAGCAAACAAACATAGGAGGTGCATGTTATTTGTGTGAGAACACAATACTTATTCACCCTTCTGGAAATGTGTTTGCTATACTTTTTCTCTTCAGATTGAGATTTGATATACTTGAATTCTATAGGTTCAAGAACAATAGATTTATTATATTTTGCTCTCTGTGGGTTTATTGGGATCCCAAGGGTACAAATTGTTAACATATTCAGCTGCTAATGGGAGGTTGGAGGTCTGTATCCTGCAAGAAGGTCTTTGGAAGAAAGGTCTTCCAATTTGCTTCTTCACATAAGCCATTGAAGCCTTTGCAGAGCACAGTTCACACATGGGCTGCTCAAGCCAAAAGGACTTGAGGGGAATTGAGCTGAGAGAAGTGGCATTTATTTATCCTTTAATTACGGAGTAATTTCAGGGAAATAAGATTTTTAAAAAAAGGGAACCTCCTCTGATATCTTGGCTCTCTTCTCGCATCTGTGCTGTGACTGTGTCTGTGGGTGTGACCTTCTGCGTATCATCTCCTAAATATTTCCCACAGCTGTTCCTTTTTATACTGTTATTAAATAAATGTGTTTGACTTCAGTGTATCTCAGCTCTCAGCATATAAAGCAGAATCTCTAATTCGTTGCATCTCATAATGTATCCAGGCCTCAAAATTCTTCTTGTGTGATTATTTAAATTGTGTCAACCTCCTTCTTTATTCAAGAGAAAGGAATATTTGGCCAGAACAAGCAAATTTCACTTGTTGAACTGCCAGCTGTGGCACTTTCTTTGACCTAGCAATGGGTGACAATTAACTTATTCACACAATGGGGTAATGTTTATCCTCTATTGTGAAGGAAAGGTGCCTGTTTGTTTAACCTGAGGTCCCTAGGGGGAAGCTCTTTAGTAATGGATGCCTCCTTAAAGGAAACAAATAGGAGAGAATTTATTCTCAGGTTTCCACAGAACACTCACTTTAGAGTTTTAGAGGGCCTGCAGATTTTACATTTACAAGAATACAGGTTTTCATTCAAGTTGATGAACATTTGTTTTTCACACTAGACTGTATACAGATTTTTATATCTGAGGTTTGTTACTTTTTCAGATGTTGACTTTAAGGCAAAACCTTCTTAGAACATTTGCTCTTAAAGCAAGTATAGAACTCATGAAATATTATATAAAATTAGTAACCCTGGAGGACATTGTGCTGAGTGAAATATCTCCGTCACAAAAGGACAAATAATGCATAGTGCCACTGTTGTAAAACAAGACTGACATCAGAGTTGGGGGGAACCTAAGAAAAGCGGGGATAAATAATGTATACTGCATTGAAACGATGAGGCAGAGAACTGTTTTAAAAGGAATATAGGATTACCCGGCGCTGACTGAAAATCGCCTGTGACTTCATCCATAGCCACTGGTGAGAGTCAGCGCCCAAAGCCATCAGGGGCTTTAAGCTCGTTGCCCACTACTGTGGTGTGGACAGCTGAAACCCAGGCCCCGACAGGCACCTGGGGGGGGGAACCCCCAGACTCTACTTCATGCTCTGCTGGAGAAGGAGGGGCAGTGTCCTGTACCAGTCAGATCCAATTTGATGGTACACACACACACACACACACTTTTTCTTCTTTTTTAAAAAAAGACTACTTCAGCCGTCACGGCCCTCTGCCCGGGGCGGGCTGCCCTCGGCCCTCTGCCCGGGGCGAGCCGTCATGGCCTTCTGCCCGGGGCGGGCTGCGCTTGGCCCCCGGCTCGGGGCGAACCGTCGCGGCCCTCAGGAGCAAGAAGGCAAGCAGCTGTAACCCAAGATCACCAGTAAGGTGATAAAGCGTCCTCCCTCCCCCCCCTTTATATCTACGTCCCTGTTCAGTATGAAGAAGCCAGAGAGTCGGCATCCAATTCCCAAATCAATAAGACAGTTGGGTTAATTACTATTGGAAAATGCTTGTCATTCCTCTGTAGCATCTGGTCCCCACTGGACCCTCATCATTTCCTTCACCTGCTCCCCCCACCGACCAAACTGTGTAGCTCTGCAACTGCATCCTGGCCCATCCTCACCCTTCTTCCCCCAACCCTCACCTCCTTGTACCCCCAATATGTTTTTCCCAATAAAAACATATTTTAAAAAAGGAATATAGGATTACATATTATTCTCATGATAAGATTACAAAAAAAGAAATGCATATTAAAATGGATTGTGGACTCAGGGGTGGGGGACTGTATTACAAGAAAAGAATTTTTTTTCTTCAAAGAGAAAGATTAACTAGTGGGGAGGGGTGGGCAGGGAGGAAAATGTGCAACAATGAATGGGGGAAAATTAAATGGAAAGAATAAACAAAACAAAACAAAAACAGTGTATGTGAACTTTGTAAGTAAACCAGTATAAAAAAATTAATTAATTAAAAGGAGGGGGGAAACCCCAAAAACACCACAAACCAGCTATTTTTGAGTTTTGTGTTGGTTTTGGCTGTCACAATTGGCAGTTATACATACTGCCAAACTTCTTTCTTGCTTTTGTGTTAACTTTTGTGTTAACTCTGATGCTGTGGAGAGAGCTGGCCAAGGTCATCCTGCTTGGTGCAGTAGAGGGTCTGCGAAAGTGGAGGAAACCCTCAGTGAGGTGATCTGACAAGACAGCCATAACTGGGGACTCAACCAGTGAGGGTGAAGGTGGTGCAGAGCCAGGCCTCGTTTGGTACTTTTACAACATGTGCTTGCTGGAGTCCCAGCTGCCTGGACAGCAGGGCAGCTGACAGCCGTCAGGAGATATAGGGACAGCCTGATTCAAAGGGCACCATGGCTTTGGGAAAGTTGCTTACTTCTCTGAACTTGTAATGGCAATAATTTTTCTTACATGGTCTACAAATGATGGATGAGAAACTAGAAGCCCTGGCAGCCTAGTGTACTGTATGTTGAACTGCTAGCCTTAAGTTTGGGGGTTCAAATTCAACCCACCAGACTGGCAAACCCCTCCGGCCCCTAAAGAGTGGACTCAGAAATCCGATGGAGGGATACTGTGAGTTGGAACCAGCTTCAAGGTTCTGTTGTTGTTTACATACAAAACACTTAAAATGAGCCAGAGTTTATAGATAAGCATGTTGTGGACAACTCAGAGCTGACTTCAATTCTACACATGTATATATTCATACAACAAGGTGTGGAATTTTGAGTTCTGTGTAACAAGCTTTTATACATGCTGTGGCAATGCTGATGGCAGTGCCTGCTGCCATGCTGACCCTTTGGAAGCACTTGCCATATGTATGTGCCAAACCCCATTCTAAGTCATATATATATATATATATGTAAATAAACTCTGAACCTCAGGACAAACCTAGGAAGGTACACAGCAAAACCTATGAGCCTTGGGCCTCATTGATACTGTCATGTTTTTTCTGGATATCACAATGTATTTATCTACTTTTCTGTTCCTTGTTTTAGTGGACATATTTGAGGTTTTTTTTCTGACAAGTTTCTTCCTACCTTACTGTTCACAGGTTATTATTCACATTTTACAGATAGGGAGCCTCAGAGGTTTAGTAGCCTGTTCCAGAATCACACAGTTGACAGAGGATACAGTGCTGGAAGGCTTTTTTCCTTACCACTGCTTACTATTGCTTTTTCAGATGCAGAGCCAGCCTCTTGCAACTGGAGGTTCCTCAGCTGGTGGCTGCCCATAGTGGAAACTACCTGTCAGAGAAAATATCCTGACAACAGTATCTGAGCTTCTGAAATTTCCTCTGCCCTGGGGCTTACTTCTTTTTTGAGACATTGAATTCTGCACCTTTCTCTTAAAGAAATTGTGTTGACGTCTTTCTGTGCAGACAAAAGAATTTTGATAAATTCATGTAGCAAGACAGTTATTTTTTTAAGTGTAAGAAAAATAATGAGAGCAAACTTCCACCAAAAACTTTGTGGAATAAGTGGAATTGTGTGAGCCCATGGGGCCTCATATCATGTACAGCAATGCAGTCACCCAGAGTTTGTAGGAAATAGAAAGGGTGGTGCCATTCATTTGCCTCAAAGACTCATGATACAAAAAATATGTAAAGATATAACCCACCTCTCATTTGCCAATTTGCCCTATTGTGGCAAACTGTGGTTTTTGCATGGTCCTATGATGCTGTGGCACCTACACCACTAGGATTTCAGATACGAGGAGGGCATCCATGGTGGGGAGGTTTCAACACTGCTTCAAGGGTAGTGTAGAGTAGGAAGAAAGATTTGGTGATCTACTTTAAAAAATTCACCATTGAGCATCATAAAGATCATTGAGTAGTGTTGTCCAACACAGAGCTTTAGCACTTTAGCTCTGGTGGTGTACTCTATGGTGAGATGCACTGCTAATTCCCACTGGCTCCATGAGAGAAAAATTCCCCCTTGTTATGATTTACAAGCCTCTGACACCTGATGGAGGTTTGCTGTAAATTGGAACTGTGTTGCTGGCAGTGAGTTAACATAATGCTAGAAAAAGAGATTGAAAAGCACTCAACGTGTTTACTAGTCAAAACAATGGACTCAGACACACCAGCCTTTGAGGACAAAGCCCAAGTCCAGCCACTGTTTCCTTCAGTTGTGTATAGGATCACGGGGAGTCAGAGCTAACTCCCTGGCAACGAACAACAACAACAGAATTGTTGTCCTGTAGATCAAACATTGTCACATACAAGCCAATTCATATGCACTGCTTAATTCATAAATAATAAGAGATAACGTGATTTTAAGTCTTAAGAAAGGTGCTATTTTTATATAATATTATGGTCTAATGTGTTTATTTAACTAAGGGCCCTTTCAATCATTCCTTCAACCTTCCAACAAGTATTTTTGAGACTTCTAAAAAATCCTAGACATAATGAATGCAAAGTGTTGTGAAGACAGATGTGTAGCCCTAACAATCTTCACCCAGAGGACTAGGAATGTGGAACACAGCTTCTGTCTGTGCCCAGAAGAGAAATATTTTGAGTGTCAAATGGGAGTCTCCAATTTTGCATTTTAGTTCCAGGATTGTTTGGTTTTCCTGAGGCCCCTGAATTTCCACATGAGTTTTGGGACGTTAATTTTGGGATCTGCGAGAAGAGAGCTGAAACTCTGCCACATTAGCAAGACAGTAGGACTTCTGATCCATGAACATGGGCTATTTTTCCATTTCTTTAGGTCATTTTTAATTTCTCTCAACAACAAAAACAACATTTTATTTTCTCAAAGCATATATTTTGAACATTTTTTGTAGTTTTAAAACACACTCTTAGGCCTTTTATTCTTTTTGATGCTATTTTTAAATAGACTTGGTCATTGCAAGTTGTTGTTGTTATGTGCCGTCGAGTCGTTTGCTACTCATAGCGACCCTATGCACAACAGCCCTAAACCCTGCTCGATCCTGCGCCAACTGCACTGCCTCTGACACACCCATCCCGATTACCCCAGTCACAGAATCAATCCATCTCATAGAGGGTCTTCCCCTCCTGCGCCGTCCCTCCACCCTCCCAAGCATGATGTCCCTCTCCAAGGACCCGTCCCTCCTGGCAACATGTCCAAAGTATGTCAGACGAAGCCCCAGAATCCTTGCCTCCAAGGAGCAGCTTGGTTTAATCCTCTCCAAGATGAATGTGTTTGTTTTCCTGGCAGTCCATGGTACATTCAGTACTCTTCTCCAGCACCACAGCTCAAAAGCATCCACTCTCCTTCTGTCCTCCCTAGTCATTGTCCAACTCTCTGATGCATAACAAGCGATTGCAAATACCATGACCTGTATCAGGCACACCTTAGTCTCCAGAGAGACACTGTTGCTCCTGAGTACCTTAGAGAGGTCCCTAACAGCAGACTTTCCCATCGCGATACGCTTTTTTATTTCCTGACTGCTGGTGCCAAGAGTGTTGACCGTGGAGCTGAGCAAACTGAAGCTGTGAACACTCTCAGTCTCTTCGTCATCCATCCTGATGCTGCCAATTGGTCCAGGGGCGAGAATCTTTGTCTTCTTGACATTGAGCCTTAGTCCATACTGAAGGCTGCAGTCCTTGACCCTTCGCAGCAAGTGCATGAGGTCCTCCTCAGTTTCAGCAAGCAGGGTTGTGTCATCTGCATAACGCAGATTGTTAATAGATCTTCCACCAATCCTGATGCCACAATTCTCCTCATAGAGCCCAGCCTCTCAGATAATCTGCTCTGCATATATGTTGAAAAGGTATGGAGACAGGATGCATCCCTGGCGCACACCCTTCCCTATCTTGAACCATGCAGTGTTACCCTGCTCTGTTCTGACTACTGCCTCTTGGTCCAAGTATAGGTTTCGTATTAGCACAATTAAATGTTCTGGGATTCCCATTCTTCTCAGAATCAGCCAGTAAAGATAATTTTTTTTAAACTAACGATGAAAATTTTAAATCTTTGCTTGGTTTTTCATACTGAATCTAACAGCTTACATTATGGAGTTTTTTATTTTCCTAAAACAAAATTTTTGTTTTATACTGGTTTAATTACAAAGTTCATATACATTGTTTTTCACACTGGATCTTTCCATTTCTTTTACACATCCCTCCTTCTTCTACTCATTAAATTGTGTGACCCTGTAATTACCCCCTTGCCCATCATCACCTCTTTACTCGTATCCTCCCTATCCCTTATATCCTCATACATGTTTTACTAGTTATCTTTCCATTTCTACAATAATGTTCTCAGACAGTATTTGTCCTTATGGGACTGAGTTTCATTTAGCATAATGCTCTCTAGTCCCTCCCAAGTTAGAGATTTAAAAATCATTGCTCCTAAATACTGTGTAGTATTCCATTGTGTGAATGTATCACAATTTTGCAATCTATTCCATTGTAGTTGTAGTTGGCATTTGAGCTGTTTCCATGATCTGTGATAATGAGGAATGCTGCTATGAACATTCTTGTACAAATCTCTGTTTGTGTCTCACTTCTAATTTCCTTGGGGTATACTCCTAGGTGTGGGATATCTGGGTCATACTGAGTTTCTATGTTAAATTTTATAAAATGAGCAAAAGACATGGAAAGACTTTTCACAGAGAAAGACATTCAGATGGCTAACAGACGCATGAAGAAATGCTCAAAATCACTGACCATAAGGGGAGATGCAAATCAAACCACAATGAGATGCCATATTATCACAGTAGCAAAGGCAAAGTTTAGCAGGGCAGCAAGCAATAAATGTGGGAGAGGATGTGGAAAGAGAGGAACTGTTATATACTGTTGGTGGGATTGTAAAACGATACAACCACTCTGGAAGACAGTTTGGTGTTTCCTCAAAAAGTTGTTATTTTTCATTCATTGTTGCACATTTTCCTCCCTACACCCCCCTCACCAGTTTGCTTTTTTCTTTAAAAAATTCATTCATTGTTGTACAATTTCCTTCCTCCCCCACAGCCCAGTCCACTTTGCTATACACCTCTTATTCTGGACTGTTGTCATGCAAAAAATGCCTAATCATGTATTCCTTATAAATAATTCTTTCCCTTATTTGTTCCAATGCAATGTTCATTATTTACACCCTCTTTTCTTAGTTTCCCTCAACCCCCAATGTCAGTTCTATTTTATAACGGTGGAGTTATGCAGTATTTGTCCTTTTGTGACTGAGGTATTTCACTCAGCATAATGTCCTCCAGGGTCACCCATTTTGTATAATATTTTATGGTTTCCTTATTTTCACTGCTGTGTAGTATTCCACTATGTGAATATACACAGCATCTCAATCTATTAATTTTTTGATGGGCAGTTGGGTTGCTTCCATCTCTTTGGTATTCTGAACAATGCAGCAATCAACATGGGTGTGCATTTATCTGTTTGGGTGGAAGTTCTTGTTTCTTTAGGGTATAATTTCAGTATTGGAATTGCTGGGTCAAATGGTATTTCTATTTCCAACTTTTTGAGAAAGCGCCATACTGCCTTCCATAGTGGTTGCACCATTTAACACTCCCACCAACAGTGAATAACATTTCCAATTTCTCCACAACATTGCCAGTATTTGTTGTTTGCTTTGTTGAATTTTGCAATTGTTACTGAGATGAGATGATATTTCATAGTTGTTTTGATTTGCATCTCTCTTAGAACTAGAGATTTTGAACGGTTCTTCATGTGTTTGTTCACCATTGAATGTCTTTTTTTGGTGAATGGACACATATCCTGTGTTCATTTTGCAATTGGGTTGTTTACCTTTGTCTTGTTGAGGTGCTGGAGTATTCTATAAATTCTAGATGTAAGTCCCTTATCAGACATGTCATTAGCAAATATTTTTTCTCAATCGGTGGCTTTCCTTTTTATCCTTTTGGAGAAGTTCTTTTGATATGCATAGCGATTTGACTCTAGAAGGTTCCATTCATCCATTTTATTGTCTCCTGGTTGTAGGTTTTTCAGGATGTGTGGAAGACTGTTCATGTTGTGGATTAGGACCTTTAGATTTCTTCCAAGCTTTTCTCTGATGAAGTTTATAGTCCTTGGTTTTGCTCGTAGGTCCTTGATCCACTTTGAGTTGGTTTTTGTGTATGGTGTGAGGTGTGGATATTGCTGGAGTTTTCTAATTTTGCCAGTATCGTTTGTTTAAAAGACTTTCGTTTCCCCAATTAACTGATTCCATTTCCTTGTCAAAAATCAGTTGACCATAGACAGATGAGCTGATTTCTTGGTTCTCAATTCTAATCCATTGACCTATGTGTCTGTCACTGTATCAGTACCATGCTGTCTTGACCATCACAGCTGAATAGCAGGATTGGAGATCAGGAAGTGAGATGCCTATTGCTAAGAATTGGCCCTTGAGGACTGTCTTATTTGCATCCCAGAAGTTTTGATATGTTGTATTTTAATCTTATTTTGTTTCAAAGAACTTTTAAATTTCATTCTTTATTTCTTTTATAACCTAACCTTGTTCTAGCAGAGTATCCAAATGGTGGTTTTGTAATTTCTAGTTTTATGACATTGTGGTCTGAGAGAAAACTTTGTATTATATCAATGATTTTTAATTTGTTGAGACTTGCTTTGTGCCCTAATATGTGATCTATTTCGTGGTACTAGGAATATCGTAGCTAATGTTAGATGAATCTTAGCTGAAAGCAGGGAGTACCAGAGGAATGTCTATCTGGGTTTCATTGATCATGCAAAGACATTTGACTGTGTGGATCATAACAAACTGTGGATGACTCTGAGAAGAACAGGAATCCTAAAACACTTGATCGTGCTAATGTGAAACCTATACTTGGACCAAGAGGCAGTCATCAGAACAGAGCTAGGAAACACTGCATGGTTCAAAATTGGGAAGGTTGTATGCCAGGGATGTGTCCTGTCGCCATACCTTTTCAACTTGTATGCAGAACAGATTATCTGGGAGGCTGGGCTCTATGAGGAGAAATGTGGTATCAGGATTGGTGGAAGATTTATCAACAATCTGCGTTATGCAGATGATACAACCCTGCTTGCTGAAAGTGAGGAGGACCTGAAGTGCTTGCTGCAGAGGGTCAAGGACTGCAGCTTTCAATATGGATTGAGGCTCAATGTCAAGAAGACAAAGATTCTCACCACTGGGCCAAGTGGTAGCATCAGGATGGATGGTGAAGAGATTGAGATTTTTCACAGCTTTACTTTGCTTGGCTCCATGGTCAACACTCTTGGCACCAGTAGCCAGGAAATTAAAAGATGTATTGCGATGGGAAACTCTGCTATTAGGGACCTCTCCAAAGTAATGAAGAGCAATGGTGTCTCTCTGGAGACTAAGGTGCATCTAATATAAGTCATGGTCTTTGCTATCACTAGTTATGCATCAAAGAGTTGGACAATGACTAGGGAGGATAGAAGGAGAATTAATGCCTTTGAGCTGTGGTGCTGGAGAAGAGTATTGAGGGTACCATGGACTGTTAGGAAAGCAAACAGATTCATCCTGGAGAGGGTTAAACCGGGTGGCTCCTTGGAGGCAAGGATTCTGAGGCTCTGTCTAACATACTTTGGACATGTTGTAAGGAGGGAGAGGTCCTTGGAGAGGGACATCATGCTTGGGAGGGTGGAGGGACAGCGCCGAAGGGGAAGGCCCTCTATGAGGTAGATTGATTCAGTGACTGGGGTAATTGGGATAGGTGTAGCAGAGTGCGATTGACACAGGAGAGAGCAGAGTTTAGGGCTGTTGTACATAGGTTCGCTATGATTTGCAAGTGACTCGACGGGACATAATAACAACAACCATGTGTACTTGAGAAGAAAGTGAATTGAGTTTTAGCTGCGTGCAGTACCCTGAGTACATCCACAGGGTCAAGTTGGCTAATGGTATAATTTAGATCTGCATCTTTATTGAGTTTCTTTTGAGCTAACCTATCCAGTGGTGATAATGGTGTATTGAAGTCTACCACTATTGTGGTGCTGTTTATTTATCTCTTCAATTCTGATAACCATTGTTTTATGTATCTTGCAGGCCTATTATTTGGTGTATACATATTGACCAAGGTTGTGTCTTCTTGATCTACTGTGCCTTTAATTAGTATGTAATGCCCTTCCTTATCTTTCATGGTGGTTTTACTTTTAAACTATTCTTTCCCTCATCGGCTTCAATGAAGTAAACATAATTTATCCAGTATTTTCAGTCTTACCCCCACCCCGATGTCAGCCCTATTCTATAACAGTGGCACCATATAGTATTTGTCCTTTTGATACTGAGACATTTTACTCAGCATAATGTCCTCCAGAGTCACCATTTTGAATAATATTGCATGTATTCCTTGTTTCTCAATGCAGCATAGTATTTCATTGTGTGAATATACCCCAGCTTCTCTATCCATTTGTTTGTTGATGGGCACTTAGGTTGTTTCCAACTCCTTGATATTATGAACAAAGCCGTGATAAACATGGGTGTGCATATATCTGTTTGGATGTCGTTTATGGTCTCTTTAAGGTATATTCCCAGTAGTGGAATTGCTGGGTCAAATGGTATCTCTATTTGCAACTTTTGGAGAAAACACCACACCACTTTCCACAGTGGTTGCACCATTGTACTCTCCCACCAACAGTGAATAAGGGTTCCAGTCTCTCCACAACCTCGCCAGCATTTGTTACTTGCTGTTCTGTTAAATTTTGCTAGTCTTACTGGGGTGAGATGATATCTCATAGTTGTCTTGATTTGAATCTCTCTCAGAAGCTCTTGTACTTCTTTATAGTGTGAATTCCTTCTCCCATTTTTTTTCATTTTCCCCCCCATAGCTGTTCAAGTTACTTATCATCAATATATTTTTCTGTATTGCTGTCTCTAGGGTATTTTCTCTCTTAATGGCTTCCATTGTTTCTTCTGTCATTTCATCTTCTTCTGTAGCTCTTCAAATAATTCCACATCAATATATTTCTTCTAGTTCTATTTGGGATATCCATTGGGTCTGCTTTATTAGGAGACATGTTATTTTGTTGGGGTTTGTTTGTTGGGTTTTTTTTTTTTTCATGATGACTGAAGCTGACTGCTGCTTACTTGACAGTATGTCTTTTCTTAGTAGATGTTACATTATTTTAACTGTATAATGTCCCAGGGTATGACAATATTTTGTGCTATACCTATATATTGGTGCACCCTTCTTGGGCCAAGAACCTACAATAGAATGACAGTTGCCCTCCAGAAACTGTTGCTAGATCCAGCTTCTTCCTCTGGAGCTTAAGAAATACGATGTGATGTAGCTAGACAGCAGTGTTCAAGCAAAGAACCCAACTTGCAGAACAGAGGTGTCTGTTGCCCTCCAGAAACCATGACTTAAGCCAGCCTCTTCGGCTTGAATTTAATAAATCCTACATGAAGTCCTGCTCTCAGCCTGCCTCTAGTTTTGGAACCACCCCATCACTCTACTGGGACACTTGAAACAGGTGAATGTGACCATGCCCATTGTGCAACCACTTCCTCCGTAGCTCAGTTCTGCTTTCAAACTGCCTCCAGTTTCAGAACTGCCCCATCACCTTCTGCTCAAGGACCATAGAACTTGGGGTTCAAGGACCATAGGGATTTGGACAGTGCAATGCACCTGGTAAAACTTAGTTTCTACACTTGGTTATATTCTGTGATCACAGGGACCTGGGAGAAATTTGGGCAGAGTGAGCTGTCCCTTCCTCTTCTAGAGCAGTGAGCTCCTCATCCAAGGTACACAGATGAAGAACCCATTAGACACCAGGTAAAAGTTTGTTTGTTTTTTTTTAAAAAAAGAGAAACTTCTACCATAGTAATGACACAGAAGAAATTCACTACATTACAATCTACAAAAACAAAACAAAATTCATCACATAAAAGTTACTAAAGCACAGAATCAATTGATTTTTCTGAAGCCAGAAAGTGTGATGGAAAACTCTGATACAGAATTCAAAAGAATGATGACTGAGTATTTTCAATCGCTGAAAGAAAGTCTTGAAAAATTGCAGAATTCTACAAGCAAAAGCCAAGAGGAACTTAGACAAACAATCCAAGGCAATACAGGTAAAATAAATGAAGCATTAGAAACCCTATAAAAATAAGAGACTGCAATCCAGAATATTAAGATTAGTGCCTTGGAAGCTGTAAACATGCTGGAGGAATAGATAAGCAAAATTGAAGAGACAGAACTCAGAATCAGTGAAATACAAGAGAGAGTTCTCAGCACTGATCTGCTAGAGGAAAAAGTAGAATAAAAAAGGAAGGAAAATGAAGAAAGTCTAAGAATAATGTGGTATACCTTCAAGAAGAAAGACAAGTGCATAATTGGAATCCTGGAGCAAGAAGAAAAGACACTGAGAAAGTTAGAAGAGTTAGTTACTCGATGAAAACTTTCCAGACATAATGAAGAATGAGAGAATACATACAAGAAGCTGAGCAAACTCCATAAAGATTGGACCCCAAAAGAAAAACACCAAGGCCTACCTTAGTCAGATTAGCCAGAATCAAAGGCAAGGAGAGAATTCTGAAAGTAGGTGGGGGGGGCGGGGAAATGAAGAATAACTTATGAAGAACAGCAAATAAGATTAAATGCCAGTTTCTCAGTGAGGAAGAACACAGTGAAAAGATACATACCAAACACTCAAATAACACAACTTTCAACCAAAGATATGGTACCAGTAAAACTGTCCATCATCTATGAAAGGGAGATCAAGATATTCTTAGAAAAGCAAAATCTAAGGGAATCTGTCAAAACAAGATCAGCGTTGCCTACAACCAGGAGAAGATAACGTAGATGAATGGGATCTTCTAAGACTCAAATCCCTATGCACATCCAAAAACTTCTCCAACAGGGTAAAAAGGGAAGCCAC
>NW_006399927.1:1622625-1645538 GCF_000299155.1 Elephantulus edwardii
CAATTGGACAATTAAAACAGACATTCGGGGGGTGGGGGGGGGAAGAAGAACGAACTGGGGAGGAGGGTAGAAAGAACAGTGCAACAATGAATGAATGAAAACACAAAATCTCTGTAAATGTTCATTAAAACTGATAAAATTTAATAATAATTAAAAAAAAAGACCAGCATTGCATACTGAGGGTAGTCATTCTTACAGAGATAGTACAGAAAGCATAATGGACCAAAGTAACCAGCAACAATATAAAAAAAGAACACAACAAAATGATAGAAATAAAATTTTGCCTCTCGATAGTAACACTGAATGTGAATGGTTTAAATGCACCAGTGAAGAGAAAAAGAATAGCAGATTGGATAAAAAAGCAAACCCATCAATATGCTTTCTACAAGAGACACACCTGAAAAGGGAAGATAAAGAAAGACTTAAAAATCAGAGGATCGAGGGAAAAATATACTAAGCAAATGGTAATCACAGAAAAGCAAGAATAGCAATATTAATTTCTGATAAAATAGATATCAGTGTAAAAACTATCACAAAGAACAAGAATGGGCACTATATGATGCTATAAGGTCAATAGAAGAAGCAGACATAATAATTAACATCAATGTACAAAATGATAGACCTGCAAAACACACAAGGCAAATCTTAACAGATCTAAAAAAAGAAGTAGATATCACCACTATAGTAGTGATGTATATGAGACTTCAAGACATCACTATCAAGGAAAGATAGGATTACCAGCATGAAACTCAACAAAGATGTTGAAGAAATAAACCACACAATCAATCAACTTGATCTTCTAGATCTTATAGATATATACTAATGCACCCATACATTCTTCTTCAGTGCTCACCGAACATTCTACAGAATTGATCGTTCATTAGGTCACAAATCAACTCTCAATACATTAAAACGACATAGAAATAATACAAGCCATTTTCTCAGACCACAGTGATACAAAACTAGAGGTCAACAACAAAAGGACAAAGGAGAAAAAAACCAACCTGGAAGCAGAACAATTCCCTGCTTAGCCATGAGTGGCTAATAGACAAAACAAGAAAAGAAACTAAAAAATTTCTTGAAACAAATGGAAATCAAAATTTCTAGGATACAGCAAAAATAATACTTACAGATAAATTTGTAATACAACAACAATTTTGTTTGTGAGCACCAGTAAAGTCCTAAGTTGAAACTGGCTGCAAGTAGATACAGAACACGACACGGTAGAGATGACATTAGCAAGGGCTTTTGGATAACTGCTGAGCAAAGTGCATTATTTCAAACATGCCAGTTTTCTGTATCTTCACGTGGAGTGAAGGGGTGCTGTGATGAGCACTTGACCAAGACAATGAACCTAATTTAGTCCTAATCTAGTATACTGTAGAGAGGGCTCTTTAATTTGCTGATTTAGCTTCATGTAGATGGATAAATACAATAATAATAATAATTTTAAATGGAATTTTTATTTAAAAAACCCTTAGAATTGGCATGCCTTTAGTACTATATGGAAATAATTCATTCACTTTGAGAATAAGGGATTTTTGTGCTATATTAATATTCCCACACTACTCTAATTTTGATCCCATTTTTAATTTTATGTTGTTACTTTATTTTTTTAAAACATCAAAAATGTTTTATTTTAATTTTTTTCCATTGTTGCACATTTTATGCCCCTCTTCCTTAGCCATCCCTGAAATGCACCTCTTGTTCCAGATCATTGTCATAGATATAATGCCTAATCACATATTCCTTTCAGACAGTTCTCCCACTCATCTGAGCTAATGCAGTGTTCATTATCTATTCACTCTTTTCTCACTCTCTCTCCAAAACTCATGTCTGTCCTATTTTATTTTTTTCCTTAAACAAAATTTTATTCTGTACTGGTTTGCTTCCAAATTTAATATATATTATTTTTCACAGTGAATCTTTCCCATTTCCTTTACCCATCTCATCAAATTGTGTGACCCTATAATTACTGCCCCCACCCCCAAATCCTCACCCCTCTGCTCCAAATTTCCCTTGGATCCTTGCACACATTTTGCTAGTTATTTTTCTATTTCTACAATAATGGTCTTGTATAGTATTTATCCATATCCATATGGGACTGAGTTAGTTCACTTAGCATAATGATCTTCAATCATTCTTCAATAATGGTTTTATAGAATATTTATCCTGTGGGACTGAGTTAGTTAGTCAACTCGGCATAACGCTCTCCAGTCCCTCCCAAGTTAGGTAATAATTTACAAAATCATTTCTCCTGCATGCTGCATAATATTCCATAGTGTGAATGTACCATAATATCTCAATCCACTCGTTTGTGGTTGGACTTTTGGGCTATTTATTTCCATGTTCTTGCCATAATGAATAATGCTTCTATGAACATTGTTGTACAAATCTCAGTTTGTACCACAGTTCTTATATTCTCAGGGTATATTCCAAGTAGTGGAATAGCTGGGTCATATAGAATTTCTGTGGTCAGCTTTTTGAGGAAGCACCAAACTGTCTTCCAGAATGGTTGTGTCATTTTACAATCCCACCAACAATGTATAACTCATTGCAATTTTGATTTACATCTCTCTTATTACCAGTGATTTGGGTCTGCTGGCATTCCGATTATCTTCCTCAGTGAAAGGTCTTTCCATGTCTTTTGCCCATTTTGTAATTGTATTATCAGTCTTTTTCTTGTGGAGACCCTGTAGCCCTCTGTAAACTTTTAATACAAGACCCTTGTCTGAAATGGTATTGCCAAATGTTGTGGAGGTTTTTTTCCCTTGTCAGTAGGTTTTCTTTTCACTCTGTTGGAAAATGTTTTCGATGTGTGCCTGGATGTAATCTTTAGAAGGTTCCATTCGTCAATTTTATCCTCTCCAGATTAAGCATTTCTGGCTGAATTTGGCAGTCTCTTTAGACTGGGAGTTAGCCCTTCTAAGCTTGGTCCAACTTGCCTCTTACGATCTTCATGGTTTGGGGCTTTACCCCTAGATAAACTCAACATTGAGTTGATTTTTGTGTATGGTGAGAGGTGTGAATCCTACTTTAGCTTTCTGTAGGTTCCGTTTTGCCAGCACCATTTGTTGAAGAGATTGCCATTTCCCCATTTGATAGATTTTGTTTCCTTGTCAAATATCACCTGACCATAGATAGATGCATTAATTTCTGAGTTCTCAATTCTATTCCATTTATCTATCATTATAATAGTTTTATGGCACCATGCACCATGCTTTTGATCCCATATTTTACAGAAATTTAAAGAAAAGGAATTTGAAGCACCAACTCTCACTTAAGAAATGAGCCTGAGGAAGGAGTGATGGATGGCAGGAAGGAGCAACAGACAGCGCTTCCTGCACTGCTCCCACAGTTATTTGGGGGGCTAACTGCTGTAAGGAGAGACCAGTCCTTAGAGAGGGACATCATGCTTGGAAGGGTGGAGGGACAGCACAGGAGGGGAAGGCCCTCTATGAGGTGGATTGATTCAGTGACTGGTGCAATCGGGATGGGAGTGTCAGAGAGAGTGTGATTGGCACAAGACAGAGCAAAGTTTAGCCTGTTGTACATAGGGTCACTATGAGTCGCAAGCAACTCGACGGCACATAACAACAACAAGCTTGACCACACGGGACCCATTAACTCAGGGAGAGACTGCCCACCCACCACTGAAAGACCCCCGAGAAGTGGCCAGTCCCTGGAGGAGAGACTGACTCCAGCCACCACATGACCCAGAGGAGCAACTCCCCCTGGCCACCATGTGACCCAGGAGCAGTGACCGCCTGCCATGATGTGACCCTGCGCCCCTCCTCCTGGTGGTAGAACCTGTGCTCCCATGTCCCCCCCCATGCCTCCACCTCTCCCTCCCCCCCCCGCAGCACCACCACCACAGCCCTGTGACCACAAGGGCGCCCCAGGGCCACTAGAGAGTCTTTCACACCACACAGAGACCTACGTGGTGAGTCTTGGACAGTAGGATTTCAAATCAGAACTTTTGTTCAAGCAATTCCTTTTAGAGCTACAGGAAGACAAAGGCACACTGCAGATCCAACCATCACCCAAAGCCACTAGCCGAGCAGCTGTGGAACTGATCTAGCAGAAGAAAGGCCAGTAGGATCCTGACTGGGTATTCTAGGGCACTGCCAATTACCTGGGAGAGCACCTAAGGGCAAGCCCACTGGTGGGAATTTGGCCAAGATCTCTTGGGCCATGCTGACTGCCCAGGAACGAGCCAGCCAGTGGTAATCTGTCTAAAGTTTTGTGGACCCTACAGACCAGCCAGAGGTGAGTGGGTTGGTGGGAATTTGACTTTGACTTTTCGGATCCCATTGGACCCAGGACTCTCCTTGGGCAGGGGCTACTGCATGAGGGCACCTGCGTAGGGACTGCTGAGTGAAAACCACTGGGTGGGAGACGGACAGCTGGAATTTGAGTAGTGACCCAAACTGTGAGCACACCCAGACAGCTGAGGTCAGAGTGAGGTCCCCCAAGTGTTTGACCGGCCCTTGTGATTGCCCCACCCCTGTGTCTGCCCCACCCCATTTGGCTCCACACCAGTGCCTACATGTCTGGTCAATCAACTTGCCTTTAATCTGGAGCACTTTGACCTGTCTAACCAACAAGAGGTTGCTCTCACAGGCCCTGAACTAACATTTCCCTGAAGTCGGAAGGTCAGAGAAACACACAAGTGGGGTAGCTGCCCAACTGATCTCTAGACAATTGTATTCAGATCAGGAACAAATCAATGCCTCAAAGAAAGCAAGCTATCCCACACACTACATAATTGCAAAGCAAGATGTCACCACCAAAGGGTGACACAGTATCAATGGATTTCCTGAAGCCAGAAAGTCTGACAGAACTGACACAGAATTTAAAAGAAGAATGATCTAATGTATTCAATGGATAACAGACAAACTTAAAGAATCACAGGAGCAAAACCCAGGAGAAACTAAAAAAAATATCAAGAACAATGCAGAGAAAACAGATGGATTAGTGGCACTGGAAAAACAAGCAACCACTATCCAAAATATGAGGTCCAATGTTTTAGATGCTGTCAACATGATGGAGGGACATATGAGCAGAGTTGAAGAGATGGAATACAGAACCAGTGAAATAGAAGACAGAATTGTCACCACTGATCTTCTAGAGAAAAAAATCAGACTCAGAAAGGTAGAAAAAAGAAGAAAACCTAAGAATAATGTGAGACACCATCAAGAGAAATAACATTGGAATCCCAGAACAGGAAGAAGCAAGTAAAGGCACTGAAAAAGTTTTGGAAGAATTAGTAGAGGAAAACTTTCCAGAATGATGAGTGAAGAAATAATGAAGAGTGAGAAAATATATATTCAATAAACTCAGCGAAGAGCATATAGACTAAACCCCAAAAGAAAAACACCAAGACATATCAGTTAAATTTGTCAGAACCAAAGATAAGGAGAGAATGCTGAAAGCAGCAAGGGAGAAAGAAAAAAAGAGTAAGAGCAGATAAGATTAAGTGATGATTTCTCAGCAGAAACCATGCAAGCAATAAGAGAGTGGAAGGACATGTATCAAACACTCAAAGAACACAACCTTCAGCTAACAATACTGTACCAAGCAAAATTATCCATAAAATATGAAGGAGAGATCAAGATATTCCCAGAAAAGCAGAATCTAAGAGAGATTGTAAAAACAAGACCAGCTTTGTGGAAAGAATCAGAGATGTCCTTCTTACAGACACACCACAGAAAGCAGCATGGTCCAAAGTAACGAGAAACAACACCCAACAGAACGCAACACAAGGATAGCAATAAAACCTTGCCTCTCAATAATCACACTGAATATGAATGGTTTAAATGCACCGCTGAAGGGAAAAAGAGTAGCAGATTGAATTTAAAAAATACCCAACAAACCCAAAACACCAAAATTCATCTATATGTTGTCTATAAGAGACACACCTGAAAAATGAAGATAAAGAAAGACTAAAAATAAAAGGGTGGGGAAAAATATACCGAGCAAATGGCAACCAGAAAAAAAGCAGGAGTAGTGATATTAATCTCTGATAAAATAAATTTTAAAGCAAAAGCCATCACAAAGGATAAAATAGAAAACAATAGGCCAATGTCTCTCATGAGCATAGATGCAAAAATGCTGACTAAATAAAATACTGGCCAGTAGAATCCAATGATACCTCAAAGAAATAATTCATGATGACCAAGTGGGATTTATAACAGGTATGCAAGGATCAACATAAGAAAAACAATTAATGTAATCCATCACATTAACAAAGCAAAGAACAAGAACCACATGATCCTATCAATTGATGCCGAAAAGGCCTTTGACAAAATCCAACACCCTTTCCCAATTAAAACACTCAACAAAATAGGATAAGAGGGGACTTTCTTGAACATAGTAAAAAGTATTTATGAAAACTCAAGAGCCAACATGGTTCTCAATGGAGAGAGGTTAAAGGCATTCCCTTTAAGAACAGGAACTAGGCATGGATGCCCACTATCACCTCTCTTATTCAATATTGTATTGGAAGTCTTAGTGATAGCAATAAGATACGAGAAGGACATAAGAGGTATCCAAATTGGCAAAGAAGAAGTAATATTACCTCTCTATGCAGATGCTATTATAGTATACTTAGAAAACCCTAAAGACTCAGCAAGAAAACTATTGGACATGGTGGACAAATTCAGCAAAGTAGCAGGATACAAGATCAACATAAAAATAAAATTTGCTATGTTATATGTCAGAAAATATAAGTTGGATTTCTCTACAGCGAGCTACAAAGAGAATACAGTGCTGGAGCTAAGAAAAATAATACCTTTTACAATAGCTAATCACAAGGTTAAATATTTGGGAGTAAACTCAACCAGAAGCACAAAGGAGCCGAAACAAAAAGAGACCTTGAGAAGTGGAAGAATATCTCTTGCTCATGGATGTTGTTGTTGTTGTTGTTATGTGTCATCGAGTCGTTTGCAACTCATAGTGACCCTATGTACAAGACCTCTAAACGATGTTCTATCCTGTGCCAACCTAACCATCTCAAACGCACTTATTCTCACTGCTCCAGTCACAGAATCGATGCATATCATCGTAGGTCGTTCTCTCCTTTCCCGCCCCTCCACTCTGCCAAACATGATGTCCCTCTCCAAGGACCAGTCCCTCCTTGCAACATGCCCAAAGTGTGTCAGACGAAGCTTCAGAATCCTTGACTCCAAGGAGCATTCTGGCTTCACCTTTTCCAGGACAAACCTGCTTGTTCACCTACCAGTCCATGGTATGTTCAACACTCTTCTTCAGAACCAAAGCTCAAAGGCATCAATTCTCATCAACCCTATTCACTGTCCAACTCTCTGATGCATAGCACGTAATTGCGAAGACTATAGCCTGGATCAGGCACACCTTAGTCTCCAGCCTGATGCCGTTGCTCTTCAGTACTCTTGAGAGGTTCCTCACAGCCGACTTTCCCAATGCAATTCGTCTCTTGATTTCCTGGCTGCTGTTACCAAGAGTGTTGATTGTGGAACCAAGCAAACTAAAACTGTTAACTATCTCAATCTCTTCGACATTCATACTGATGCTGCCAATTGGCCCAGTGGTGAGAATCTTTGTTTTCTTGATGTTGAGCTTCAATCCATATAGGAGGCTGCAGTCCTTGGCCTTCTGCAGCAAACACTTCAGGTCCTCCTCAGTTTCAGCAAGTAGGGTTGTGTCATCTGCATAACTCTTCCACCAATCCTGATGCCACATTCCTCTTCGTACAGCCCAGTGTCTCAGATGATCTGTTATGCATACAGATTGAAAAGGTATGGAGACAGAATACATCCCTGATGGACCCCCTTCTTGATTTTGAACCATGTAGTGTCTCCTTGCTCTGTTCTGACGACTGCCTCTTGGTCCAAGTATAGGTTTCACATCAGCACAATCAAATGTTCTCGGATTCCCATTCTTCTCAGAGTCAGCCACAGCTTGTTGTGATCCACACAGTCAAAAGCCTTTGCATAGTCAATGAAGCACAGATAGACATTCTTCTGGTTTTCTTTGCTTTCTGCCAAGATCCATCTAACATTAGTTATAATATCCCTAGTACCACGATCTCTTCTAAATCCAGCCTGTACATCTGGCAGTTCTCTGTTGACATATTGTTCCAAACGTTTTTTAATAATTTTCAGCAGAATCTTGCTTGCATGTGATATTAATGATATTGTTCGATAATTTCCACAGTCTGTTGGGTCACCTTTCTTTGGAATGGGAACAAATATTGATCTTTTCCAGTCAGTGGGCCAGCTGGCTGTCCTCCAGGACAGACACTGCTCATAGATAGGAAGACTCAATTTTGTGAAAATGACAATACTATTAAAGGCAATTTACACTTTCAATGAAATCCCAATACAAATGCCAATCCCATTCTTCAACAATATGGAAAAGGCAATCTGCAGTTTCATTTGGAATGGAAAGAAGCCCCAAATAATCAAAGCACTCCCTAAAAATAGAAGAAAGGTGGCAAGCATCTCACTCCCTGATTTTAAATCCTACTACACTGTTGTGCTGGTTAAGATAGTATGGTCCTGGTACAATGACAGACATATAGATCAATGCAATAGAATTGAGAACCCAGAGATCAGACCATCTATCTATGGTCAGCTGATATTTTTAAAGGAGATGAAATCAATTAAGTGGGGAAGCGACGGCCTTTTTAACAAACGGTGTTGGCAAAATTGGAAAAGTATCTGCAAAAGACTCAAGCAAGATCCACACCTCACTCAATATACAAAAACCAACTCAAGGTGGATCATGGACCTAGGACTAAAACCACGGACTATACACTTCATTAAAGAAAATCTTGGAAGAACTCTAGAAATCTAATCCAGAACATAAACAGTCTTCCAAGTATCCTGAAAAGTACAACCCGGAGAAGATAAAATAGTGGAATGGAACCTTCTAAGAATCAAATTCCTATGCACATCCCAAAACTTCTCCAACAGCGTAAAAAGGGATGCCACAGATTGAGAAAAAGTATTTGGTAATGACATGTCAGATAAGGGACTTATATCTAAAATTTATAAAATACTTGAGCACCACAACAAGATAAAGAATCCAATTGGAAAATGGGCACAGGATATAAACAGACACTTCACCAAAGAAGACATTCAGAGGGCTAACAAGCACTTGAAGAAATGTTCAAAATCCCTAGCTCTAAGAGAGATGCAAATCAAAACATCAATGTGATATCATCTCACCATATTTTAGGGCATTATTTTTATCGTAGGAGTATGCAATGAGGGTTGTAGAGTGGATTATATTTGGGGCTAAGGGGTGGGGTTTGGGGAGGTGCGGGGGGGGCATTATGTACCAATGAGGGAGTTTTTCTTTTGCTTTTCAAGGAGAGGAGCAAATGGGGGGGGGGGGGGGGGTGGGGTTTGTGCGGGGAGAAGGGTGCAACAATGAATGAATGGAATCCCAAAATCTCTGTAGATGTTCATTGAAATGAAAAATAAACAACCTAAATCAAAAAAAAAAAAAAAAGAAGAATAGCAAAATTTAACAGAACAGCAAGCAGCAAATGCTGGCAAGGTTGTGGAGAAACTGGAACCCTTATTCACTATTGGTGGAAGTGCAAAATGGTGTAACCACTGCAGAAGGCAGTATGGTGCTTTCTCCAAAAGCTGCGAATAGAAATACCATTTGACCCAGCAATTCCACTACTGGGATATACCCCAAAGAGACCATAGCTGCCACCCAAGCAGATGTACACACACCCATGTTTATCTCGGCTTTGTTCACAATAGCAAGGAGTTGGAAACAACCTAAGTGCCCATCAACAAACAAATGGATAGAGAAGCTGGGGTATATTCACACAATGGTATACTACGCTGCATTGAAAAAAAGGAACTCATGTAATATTATTCAAAACGGGTGACCCTGAAGGACATTTTGCTGAGTGAAGTATCTCAGTCACAAAAGGACACATACTGCATTGTGCCACTGTTGTAAAACAGGACTGACATCGGGGTTGGGGGGAGACTGAGAAAGATGGGTTAAATAATGTATACTGCATTGAAACAGATGAGGAAGAAAACAGTTTAAAAGGGATATGTGATTAGGTTTTTTTGTCATGAAGGGAGTCCAGAGCGAAGGCAGTATAGTAGAGTAGACCTGGGGGGAGGTATTGTAAAACAATGAAAGAATTTTTCTTTTACTTTTCCAAGAGAGGCATGTATTGGGGGTGGGAGAGGGTTGGGAGGGGAGAAAAGTGCAACAACGAATGTATGGACATCCAACGTCTCTGTAGATTTTCATTTAGCGCTTCTTAGTTGTGCACACCAGAATGAATTTGAAATAATATTTAATATTTATTTAATCTGTGTGTGTCAACTATTTTCTGTATTGGAACCACCTGGTCACAACTTTAATAGTCGTCTAGTAAAAGTTAGTAAAAAACCAGAAAGCATTAAGAGAAATACATCTAAAAACCAAAAACGAAAACAAAACAAATGAGCCCAAGGGTACATATTTGGACACTCACCAGCAGATGGCAGTGTTCAACAGTTTTATTAGTTGTTCTCTGCATGGACCCTTTCTATGGTTATCTTCAAATTCCACGTCCAATAGGAGCAGAAACGTAGACAATGCTCACTCCTTACAAGTATTTTGTAGTGGAAACTAATTGTGCTAAGCCATTAGAAAAGTAAAATAAAATAATTATTTTCAGCTAATTCCCTTAATATACCAAATAATGGGTTCAATTTACTGTGATAAATCAGTATCATAATTATGAGATTACTTTATGGTAATGTAAATGAGTTTACAGCACTGAGAATAAATGACTTTAAAATATTTCTTTAATGGGGTGTTCAATCATTTCTGTTTGCCTCATGAATTTCCAATAACAGTATCATTAGATTTTGCTGTTATTTAATTCAATTACTACGTACCAGGCACTAAATTGTAATCTATCTGCCAGACAACCCCTTTCCTGTAAGCACCACGAATTAATAAACATAAAATAATAATAGAGTGGTTAGAATAAAGAGATTTAGGGTTCTGGTTAGAACTTTGATTCTTCTTAACTAAAAATGGCATTTTACTTTTGTTGTTATTTTTGTGTGCCATAGTGACTCATAGTGACCCAATGTACAATAACTCTGAACACTGCCCTTTCCTGAGTCAGTCTCACTGACACCTATATACCTACCCCATTGCCCCAGTTTACTGTGTCAATCCATCTCAGCCATGGTTTTCTTTCTCCTGTGCTCTCTCTGCCCTATTTTCTTTTTAGCAGCTCTGGTAAGATAACCAAAGGCTCCACATCTCCAGTGGTGTAAATCCATCTGCTGCCCCTCGGGAGGAGGATGAACAATCTCCTCCCTCTCCTTAGCATATGATGCGCCTGAGAGTTGGCTATGATTCAGAAAGGACACTCTGTTTCTCTACTTTAAATTTTATCCCAGGAATTGTGTTTAGGAGTCCATATATTAATTTGCATAATCTTTATAGAAGGTCAAGATACATTTTATATAAAACTATGCCAGGATTTAAAACCTATACTGTATAGCACCACTATTATAAAAGAGGACTGACATGGGGTTGGGGGTAAACTAAAAAAAGAGGGGATAAATAATGAACACTGTGTGGGAACAGACGAAGGAAAGAACTGTTTAAAAGGAATGTATGATTAGGCATTATTTGTATGACAATAGTCCAGAATAAGAGGGGCATAGCAAAATAGACTGGGAGAGTGGTGGAAGAGAGGAAGGAAGTTATGTAACAATAATTTTTTAAAAAATGAACTGGGAGTAGGGAGGAAAATTTGCAACAATGAGTGAATGAAAAAATCTAACTTTTCTGTAAATTTAAAATCACAATATAAAATCCATATGACACAACTATTCCACTGGAATACCCCAAGGAAATTAGAACTGAGAAACAAACGGAAATTTGTATACTAAAGTTCATAGCAGTGTTATTTACCATCCCAAGAACAGGGAAGTAGCCCAAATGTCCAATCACAACCTAATGGATTGAGAAATTGTGATGCATTCACACAATGGAATACTATGCAGCACTTATGTGCAACAACTTAACTATGAGCAACAATTTTGAAAAATACTGTGTAACTTGGGAGAGGCTGGAGAGCATTATGCTGAGTGAACTCAGTCTCCTAAGGACAAATATTGCATAAGACCATTATGGTAAAAATAGAAGAATAACTAGTAAAACGTGCATGGGAGCTCAAGGTGGGGAGTTGTGGGAGCAGAGGAGTGAGGATGGGTGGGGAGAAACCACAGGGTTGCACAGTTTGATGAGTGGAGAAAGGGGAGCAAGTAAATGGGAAGAATTCAGGCAAAAAGATTGGGTAATGATGGGTAAGTTTCAATGGTGACTAATTTTATAAAATATAAAGCATAAGAATGATTGTATGAAACACAATGTGAATAAAGAGTAGTGTGTGTGGGAGATATGGTGTCCTAGTGGCAAGAAGCTGTGCTGCAATTCCAAAGGCACATGGCTCGAATCCACCAAATGTTCTGCTGAAGAAAGAGGAGCAATCTCTTCCTGTGCCAGTCAGTTCCGATTTGACGGTACACAATTAAAAAAAAAGTGTGTGCGTAAAATCATAACTAAAAAAAATTGTGTGTTGTTTTTTTTTTTTAAACCAACCCAAAACACTAGAGTTTTAGTAAGCCAGTAAGATCAGTAAGTTACACCAGGTCCTTATTGCTATGAAGTTTGCCTGCTGACCAGAAAAGACATGTCAAAAATTTTAATACAAAGAAAGAAAGAAACATGTTTCAGAAGTCAATAATTTGTACAGAGAAAATAAAAGTTCTTGAGTGGCACAAATGATTACATAGCCCACTACTAACTGAGAGGTTGGGTGTTTGGAACCACTCAGGCACATTAGGGGACCCTCCTAGAGCTCGGCTGCCGAAAGATCGGAGCCTGAAGCGGCAGGTCTACTCTGGAACTGGAATGATGCTGAAGGTTTACAGGGCGTTGAATGAGCACAGTCTCTGTGACTCTGACTCAGCTTGAAGGTTTACCAGCAGACTGACAAGTTGGAGGTGGTCCAGCATGGCCTCTCAGAACTGAGGATTTTCAGGTGCCTCTTGAATGCTGTAATCGGTGTGATGCCAGTTGGCTTGTTTCAATTAACAGACGCAGCCTTGGATGCACTCATCAGTCTATGCCAGGAAATTTGGAGGATGGCTGTCTGGCCATTGGATTGGAAAAGGTCCATTTTTGTTCCCAAGGTGATCCAACTGAATGTGGAAATTATCAAACAGTATCACTGATATTACATACAAGCAAAATATTGCTAAAGACCATTAAAAACTGGCTGGAATATTACATAGATAAGGAACTACCAGTTCAAGCAGGATTTAGAAAAGACACCAAGGATATCATTGCTGATGTCAGATGGATATGGCTGAAAATAAGGAATGCCAGAAGAATGTCTATTTGTGCTTTATTGACTATGCAAAGGCCTTTGCATGTATAATGACAAGTTGTGACTCACATTAAGAAGAATGGGAATCCCAGAGCACTTGATTGTACTCAAGAGGAACCCATACCTGGATTAGGAGGCTGTTTTGTGAACAGAGAGGGGAACACTGAATGTTTTGGAATTGGGAATGGTATTTACCAAGGTTGTATTCTCTCTCCATACCTATTCAATCTGTATGCTGAGCAAATTATCTGAAAAGCTGGACTCTATGAGGAGAAGTATGGCATCAGGATTGGAGGGAGACTCATCAATAACCTGTGTTGTGCAGATGACACAACCTTGCTTGCTGAAAGAGAGGAGCACTTGAAGCACTTGTTACAGAAGATCAAAGAATGCGGTCTTTGGTATAGACTGCATCTTCATGTTGGGAAAACAAAGATTCTTACCACTAAACCAATATGCAGTGTCATGACAGATGGAGAGGAGATTGAAACTGTCAATAGCAGTCAGGAAATAAGAAGACACATTGCACTGGAAAAATATGCAGTTAGGGACCTTTCCAAATTATTGAGGAGTGGTGATGTCAGCAAGCAGGGTTGTGTCATCTGTATAACACAGATTGTTAGTAGATCTTCCACCAATCCCGATGCCACACTTCTCCTCATAGAGCCCAGCTTCTCAGATAATCTGTTCTGCATACAGGTTGAAAAGGTATGAAGATAGGACACATTCCTGCCTTATGCCTTTTCCAATTTTGAATCATGCAGTGTTTCCTTGTTCTGTTCTGACGACTGCCTCTTGGTCCAAGTATAGGTTTCACATTAGCACAATCAAGTGTTCTGGGATTCCCATTCTTCTCAGAGTCAGCCAGTTTGTTATGATCCACACAGTCAAACGCCTTTGCATAATCAATGAAACACAGATAGACATTCTTCTGGTATTCCCTGCTTTCAGCTAAGATCCATCTGACATCAGCTACAATATCCCTAGTACCACGGCCCCTTCTAAACCCAGCCTGGCCTTCTGGCAGTTCTCTGTTGATGTGCTGTTCCAGTCGTTTTTGGACAATCTTTAGTAGAATCTTGCTTGTGTGTGAAATCAATGATATTGTTCTATAGTTTCCACACTCTGTTGGGTCACCCTTCTTTGGAATGGGAACAAATATGGATATCTTCCAGTCAGTTGGCCAAGTGGCTGTTCTCCAGATTTCTTGGCACAACTTGGTGAGCACATCCAGGAGGACCTGAAATGCTTGCTGCAGAGGGTCAAGGACTGCATCTTTCAGTATGGATTGAGGCTCAATGTCAAGAAGACAAAGATTCTCACCACTGGACCAATTGGCAGCATCAGGATGGATGGTGAAGAGATTAAGATTGTTAACAACTTTATTGTGCTTGGCTCCATAGTCAACACTCTTGGCACCAGTAGCTAGGAAATTAAAAAACGTATTGCGATGAGAAAGTCTGCTGTTAGGGACCTCTCCAGGGTACTGAGGAGCAACGGTGTCACTCTGGAGACTAAGGTGCGTCTGATACAGGCTATGGTCTTTGCAACCACTTGTTATGTATCAGAGGGTTGGACAATGACTAAGGAGGATAAAAGGAGAACTGATGCCTTTGAGCTGTGGTGCTGGAGAAGAGTTTGAATGTACCATGGACTGCCAAGAAAACAAACAGATTCATCCTTGAGAGGGTTAAACCAGGCTGCTCCTTGGAGGCAAGGATTCTGGGGCTTCATCTAACATACTTTGGACGTGTCATAAGGAGGGAGAGGTCCTTGGAGAGGGACGTCATGCTTGGGACGGTGGAGGGATGGCGCAGAAGAGGAAGACCCTCTATGAGGTGGATTGATTGAGTGACTGGGGTAATCAGGACGAGTGTGTCGGAGGCAGTGAGATTGGCACAGGATAGAGCAGGGTTTAGGGCTGTTGTCCATAGGGTCGCTATGAGTTGCAAGCAACTCGATGGCACCTAACAACAACAACAACAACAGTGATGTCAGTTTGAAGACTAAGGCCATAGTCTTTCTGATGACTAGCTATGCATCTGAGACCTGGACAATAAATAAGGATGACAGAAAAAGAATTGACGCCTTTCAGCTGTGTTGTTGGAGAAGAGCACTAAACATCCCATGGATGGCCAAGAGAACGAACAGATATGTCTTGGAGAGAGTGCAGCCAAAGTGCTGGTTGTAGACAAGAATGAAGAGGCTTTGCCGCACATATTTTGGACATGTTTCTAGAAGGTGCTATTCCTTGGAGGACATGATGTTGCGAAGGGTGGAGTGTCAATGAAGTAGAGGAAGACCCTCAACCAGGTGGATTGATATGGTGTCTGTTGCAACAGGGATTTGCGTGTCAGGAAGTATGAGAATGACACAGGATCAAACAGGGTTCAGATCTTTTGTTCATAGGGTCGCTATGAGTCATGCTCAACGTGGCAGCACCTAACAACAACTTGAATGATGAGAATGAGAAGCTGGTTTTATGGGCCTAGCGAAGAACGTTCCAGACTTCAAACAAAACAGAAATACTCCTGCTGCCATTGAGTCAGTTCTGGCTCATAGCAGCTACACAGGAACAGCAAATGCAAGGACTTGAGGTTTTACTTCAGTGGCAAAGAGGGCACCATGGCTTATCAAACTGAGCTGGAGAGAGTGACAGGAGATGGGACTGTGTCTAGAGTCAGAAGCCAGCTGATATGGAACCTGAAGATTCACATTAAGAGTCTGAATATAGTTCTATGTGCTCTAAGTGCACCCAGGAGTCCTTGAAAGGATTCAGACAGATGTGTGCAGATCTGATTTACCCTTTAGTGAGGTTCCTCATGAAGTCTTATTGTTGCCATTTTGTAGTTTCAGAAAATGAGATTAGAGTGACTAATTCCTTATCTGAAGATTTTACAGGTAAGAAGGGACAGTCTGTGAACTTCATTCATATTTTGCAAAAATCACGATCAAAAACCTTTGAGTTCAGTGCTTATTAATAGTTGATGGATTTGGTGTGTTTTTTTTCTATGTTGTTGTTTTTTATGTGCAGTAGAATCCACTACAGCTCACAGAGACCCGATGCAGAATAGCTCTGAATCTTGTTCTATCCTGAGCCAATGTCACTGTCTCTGAAACATCTGCCCTCATTACCCCAGATATTGTATTACTCCATCTTATCTGTGGTTCTTACTTTTCTGTGCTGTTCCTCGATCCTTCCAAGCATGATATCCTTCTCCAAAGACTGGTCTTTCCTGGCTACATGCTCAAAATATGTAAGACAGAGTCACTGGGCGGGGGGGGAATTACTAAGCAACTCTTAGTAGACCTTGCCTTTTCTTAAAAATATTTTGTTGAAGAGAGAATATTCAGAAAAAATATAAATAAAAACAATTCTATATTACTTGATTAAAGTAGTGGGAGGGATTAACCAGAATGCAACCATTAATTAGTCAGAGTTAAGCTCAGGCAAAGAAAATAGTGGAGGCTTTTAGATGATGTATTATGGTAGATGCAGCCTAAGGGAGCTCCCCATGCTCCCCGGCCTTGTAGAATCTCCTGTCCAGTGTATGGAGACAACTATGACTTACTT
Source organism: Elephantulus edwardii (assembly GCF_000299155.1). Lineage (NCBI taxonomy): Eukaryota > Metazoa > Chordata > Mammalia > Macroscelidea > Macroscelididae > Elephantulus > Elephantulus edwardii. The sequence goes on from NW_006399927.1 coordinate 1,639,623, forward strand.
CTGACAAGCAGAAAAGTAATGAGCTGTCATTTCTGCTACAGTTTCATTTTATTTACATAAGCTCTGATGCATATACATATATATCTCAACAACTAGAGAGAGACTATCTCATTAATAAAACAAGCTGAATAAATGCTACATCTGTAAAGAAATTAATTATATCAACAACTTGAATACCCTTTGAGGCCAGTTCATTCCCAGTTGAGCATCTCAGTGCTATAAGCTGCTTGCTTACAGCTGAGCAGACTCTGGAGCAGGGAACCTAGTTAAGGTCATGGCCAAATGATTGACCAAGAGAAATGGTAAAGTAATGCACTGGGGTTTTTTAAGCTGCTAAAATTACAGTTCTAATTCACTGGCAGCTGTGAGGGAGAAAGATGGGCCATCTGGAACCCTGTAATCTATGTTGTTGTTGTTGTTATGTGCTGTCAAATCAAGTATGACTTATAGTGACCCTTTGAAAAATTGAACTGAACACCTTCCTTTCCCGTGCCATCCTCACAATCTCTGACACACTGAAGCAATTGCCATAGTCACCATGTCAAACTACCAGTTTGAAGGTTTATTCTCTTTCGGGACCCCTCCACTTTTCCAAGCCTGAAGTCACTCCTCTCTCCAAGGAGGAACCTCTCCTAGTAACATGCCTTAAGTATGTGAAATGAAGCTTCATTATCTTTGCCTCCAAGGAGCTGCACTTTTTCCAAGACATACCTGTTTGTTCTTTGGGCAGTCCATAAGATAGTATTTTTCTCCAACGCCACAATTCAAAGACATTGATTCTTCTGTCATTCTTAGTTATTGTTCAGCTCCCAGATGCATAACAAGTGACTGAAAGACCATGGCCTGAGTCAGGTGCATCTTAGTTCTCAAACAGACATCACTGTTCCACCTAGGGTAGACAGGTTTTTGTGAAGCTCCAGAACTAAGACAGACTAGGAAAAGAATGGTCATCCACTTCTGAAATAACAGGCCTCTGAAAATCCTATGAACAATAGAGGAACATGAAGAGATTGTAATCTATGGCCTTCCTGAAAATTAGCTGGAGGATCAGCTTTGCCTTCTGAGTCCATTCCAATGAGGCAAAGAATTTGGGGTTGAAGTTTTTTGTAATTTGTTGTATTACAAAGAAAATGGATACAAAGAAATATCCTGAAGTTTAAGGAAACATTGCTCACTCCTTGTCTGTGTCTCTTGCAGCTTGGATGTGACAATGTGGTGCCACATCCTCAGGCAGCAGGGCTCAGAAGTCACTTAACAGACATAAAATATATTTGCATTTTAGGATTTTCTTCCTAAAGTACTCTTTTCTGAGTACTATTGGGAAAGATTTTTTTGAAACAATTATGAAAATAAGCAAACCAAAATATTTTATGCTTAAGTCTGAGCTCACCAGAAACTTTGAACAATGTGAGTCCTCCTTTTTTGAAGCATTGTGGACATTTTTGTGTCATATATCTTTTAACACAATAAAAACATCAAGAATTCCACAAATGGTTTAAGTCCTATTCCTGTTGGGCAGTGATGGTTTACACTCTGGGCAGTGCTGGTTCACATACCGGCTAAGAGCATTATGTGCACCTGCGGCTCCAGTTCTTCCTCCCATCTCTCACTCAATAGAAATTCTCATTTCCTGATTTCAGCTCTCTTTGCAGATCCCAACCCTGAGATGCAGCACACCCATGTATGGCTGTGCCAGGAAACATGGCCACCTCGGGACCTCCCAGAGTTTCTAGCAAACTTGGCACTTCACTGGAAAGTTGGAAAAACAAGCACCATTTGATCCAGCAACCCCATGACTAGGTATATATTCCAAAGAAATAATAATTGAGACACAAATTGATACACGAACAGCTGTGTTACTGCAGCACTATTTTCAATAGCAAAGAGCTGAGAACAACCCAGTGTCCATCAATTGACAAATGGCTTAAGATACTATGTGCATTCACACAATGGAGTATTGTGCATGAAAATGTCAAGAATTTGTGAAATGAACAATACAGCTAAAACTAGAATAACTTATGCTGAAGGACATAAGTCAGTCACAAATGAAAACTAACTACAATGCAGTGAAAAAGCCATCTCATTGGTATCAATTCACAGCCAACTCAAGCTGACCCTTTATTGGGTTTTCTAGGCTGTAAACTGCCCAAGAGGAGATCATCCATCTCTCCGCTGAGGAACTGCTGGTGGATTCAGATCAGCAGAGAGGCAGCATCACTGTGTCAACTGCACAACTATGTCAGCAGAGCTCCCCTGTATGGAATAAGACCACTCTTAGGGAAACCATGGAAGGCTTATACACAGTCAATCTTAGATGAGACAGGATGGAGAGAGGAACAGGAAAAATAAAAACAAAGCACTTAACAACATTGTATCCCGAGGATCTATCTCAGTACTCTTAATTTTGTCCTACTTAGTAACTCTCAATAAATGATAGTACATTGTGATTAAAATGATAAAAATGGTAAAGAATCAATGGTAAAGGTACAATAGCAATTTTAAAAAGGGATAAGTTATCTGGTGTTCTGAATTCCTGACTTCAGGCCATCCCCTGAGAGAGTTCCATTATCCCAGCATTGTACTGCCTGATCCAACATTTCTTCTTCTTGTTATGTGCTGTTCAATTGACCATAACTCATAGTGACCTCAGAAACAATAGATCTGAACTTTGTCCTATCTTGCACCATCTTTAACGATCTCTGATATGCTGAAGTTGTCGTTACTGGGCCAATCCATTTTATTGAGGATTTTCTTCTCTTACTTTGACTCTCCACCTTTCCCAGCATGATGGCTTTCATCATGGGACAGTCAGGGACTGCCTCTTTCAACATCTTTATCTTTAATTAGCATCCCCTGGTTCACCAAGAAAAATGAATCTGTCCTTCTGGCAGCCCGTGGTTTATTCAATACTCTTCTCCAACACTACAGTTCAAAGGTACCAGTTCTTTTTTGGTCTCCCTTATTACTTGTCCAAAGTTCATATGCATACATGTTGTTGTTATATGCCGTACAGTTGCCTGCAACTCATAGCTACCCTATGTACAACAGCTCTAAACCCTGCTCCGTCCTGTGCCAGTCTCACTGTCTCTGACACACCCACCCCCACTACTCTAGTCACTGAATCAATCCACCTCATAGAGGGTCTTCCTCTTCTGTGCTGTCCCTCTACCCTCCCAAGCAAGACATCACTCTCCAAGGACTAGTCCTCCTTGCAACATGCCCAAAGTATGTCAGATGAAGCTTCAGAATCCTTGCCTCCTCAGCAACTGAAAAGTCAATTTTATTAAATTTTTTCTAAAACTGTAATTTATTTATAAATATATAAAATGCATATAAAATATGTATTTGAATCAGGCACATCTTAGTATTTAAATTTACATCTTTGTTCTTGAGCACTTGACAGCAGATTTTTCCAGCCTGGATTTATTGACTGCTACTACCATGGATGCTGATTGTGCATTCAAATAAAATGAAGTAATTGACAATTTCAATCTTTTGTCCATCTATCATGATGTTGCCTATTGGTCCATTGGTGGTGATTTCATTTTCTTAAGGTTTCAGAGTAATGCATATTGAAGGCTGCAGTCTTTGATCTTCTGCAGTAAATGTTTCAAATTCTCCTCAATTTGAGCAAGCAAAGTTGTTTCATCTGCCTAGAACAGGTTGTTGATGAATCTTCCTCTGATTCTGTAGCATACATTCATCTTCATAAAGTCAAGCTTATTGAATTATTCATTCAACATATGGATTAAATAAGTACGGAGAAAAAATACAGCCCTGGTGTACACCTTTCTTGATTTTAAACGACGCAGTGTTCCCTCCTCTGTTTGGAGGGAGTTTTACAAGCACATGATTAAAAGTTCTGAGAAGTGCTTTCTTCTCAGTGTAGTGTAAAATTTGTTGTGATCTACACAGTCAGATACCTTTGCATAGTCAATAAAATGCAAATAAGTGGTCTCACACCATCTCATTGCCTGCCTGTATCTCATGTGGTCCCACCACCTGCTTCCTCCTTGGTCTTTCAGGTACTTTGGTGAACAATCTGCTGTCATGTCTGACCACGTGGGATCCCTAACTCAGGCAACAGGGAGGTCCTGAGCCCCTCTATAAGGTGAGAAGCCACTTCCAGAAGAGAACAACAGACTTCCTCAGTGTTTACTCAGGTACTTTGGGGAACAAGCTGCTGTCAGGTCCTTGGCCTTGCAGGCCTTGGGCCCAAAACAGAGCACAAATATATAGGTGCTTCTCAAAACATAGTTGTGGATCAATGTGGATATTTGAGGGCCGTGGAGCTGCAAGCACTGGCAGGGTGCTGCAAGTGTTGGTGTGGTACAGTGAGCCTCTGTGGGGTGAAGTGAGGAACAGGGGGAACAGAAAGTTGCAGCAGGGAGCAGTAAAGCACAGCAGGATCCACCTGCCAGGAGCAAGCAAGGCATTGGGAAATTGAGTGAGTTCTTCCCCACACTCACCTCCCGTGTGCATCTATGTGCACGTCTCCGCACCCTCAAGTGTGTGTCTGTGCGTGCACCCACCCTATGTGCATCTGCTTGTATGCCTATCGAAACTTCCTCTGGAGCAGGGACATCAGATCAAGAGCCAGCTATCATCTCAGGCACAAAACACTCTATCACAGCAATGTCCCCAAAGATGCAGAGTATCTCCTCCCCAAAAAAGCCCAAAGCAAGACATCACCCCCCAAAAATGACACAGTAGCAATGGATTTCCTGAAACCAGAAAGTCTGATGGAACTTTCTGATGCAGAATTTAAAAGAACAATGACTGAATATTTTCAATGGGTGAAAAACAAAATTGAAGAATTACAAGACAATGCAAGCAATAATCAGGGGGAGCTTTAAAAAAAACCAAACAAACCAAAAAACCCAATCCCAAACAATGCAAATAAAATAATGAGGCATTAGAGGCACTGGAAAAACGAGAAACCACGATCAAAAATATGCGGTTCAAGGTTTTAGAGGTTCTCAATATAATGGATGGACACATAAACAGAGTTGAAGAGATGGAACACAGAACAAGTGAAATACAAGATAGAATTGTCACCACTTATCTGCTAGAGTAAAAAGCAGAATCAAAAAAAGAAGGAAAAAGAATAAAACCTAAGACTAACGTGGAGACCTTCAAGAGAAATAATATGTGCATCATCAAAATCCCAGAACAGAAAGAAGCAAGTAAAGGCACTGAAAAAGTTGTGGAAGAATTACAAGAAGACAATTTCCCAGGTATAGTGAAGAATGAGTGAATATATATTTAAGAAGGTGAGTGAACACTATATAGAACAGGTCGCCAAAGAAAAACACCGAGGTATATCATATTCAAATTTGCCAAAACTAAAGATAAGGAGAGAATTCTGAAAGCAGTGAGGGAGAAACAAAGAGTAACCTATAAGGGAGAGCAGGTAAAGATTAAGTGCCAATTTCTCAGCAGAAACCATGCAAGCAAGAAGACAGTGGAATGACATATATAAAACACTCAAAGAACACAACTGTCAACCAAGAATACTGTACCCAACCAAACTGTCCGTCAAATATGGAGAGATCAAGATATTCCCAGAAAAACAGAACTTAAAGGAGTTTGTATAAACAAGACCATGTCCTTCTTAGAGAAGTGCCACAAAAAGCTGAATGGGCCAAAGTAACTAGCAACAACACCAAAAGACTCAACACAATGATAATCATAAAACCTTGCCTCACAATGATCTATCAAGTACGGAAATACAAAGGAGGAGGAACAGTTGTAAGCAGACCCTAGTGATTGGAACATGGAATGTGAGAGCCATGAATGTAGGAAAATTAGAAATTGTTAAGAAAGAAATGGAACACATAAATATTGACATATTAGGCACTGGAGAGATGAGATGGTCTGGCATGGGGCATTTTGAGTCAGATGACCATATGATAT
>NW_006399927.1:1648144-1649650 GCF_000299155.1 Elephantulus edwardii
AAAAATGAAATAAAGAAAGACTAAAAAAAAGATGGGGGAAAAATATACCAAGCAAATGGCAACCGGAAAAAAAGCAGGAATAGCAATATTAATCTCTGATAAAATAAATTTCAATTCAAAAACCATCACAAAGGACAAGGAAGGTCACCACATAATGCTTAAAGGGTCAATAGAAGAAGAGGACATGACAATAATGTACCAAATGAAAGACCTGAAAAATATGTAATACAAAAATTAACAAAACTGGAAAAGGAAATAGACAACACTACTATAGTACTTGGAGGCTTCGACACACCACTTTAAAGAAAACAGAACTACCACGAAGAAACTCAACAAAGATACTAAAGAATTAAATCACACAATGAACCAACTTGACTTGGTAGATAATTATAGGCTAATGCACCCAAAAAAAGCACAGTATACATTCTTCTCTAACGTACATGGAACGTTCTCAAGAATAGATCACATTTTAGGTCACAAGACAAGTATCAATGAATTAAAAAACATAGAAATAAACGAAGTATCTTCTCAGAACACAATGCTACAAAATTAGAAATTAATAACAAGAGGATAAAGGAGAAAAAGCCATACATTTGGAAGCTGAACAATAGCTTGCTTGAACGTGACTGGGTACAAGAAGAAATAAAAGAAATGAAATTAAAACGTTTCTTGAAACAAATGACAATGAAACACCACTTACCAAAACTTCTGGAAAACAGCCAAAGCAGTAACCAGAGGTCAATTTATAGCAAAAAGCAAACACATCAAAAGGCAAGGAAAAAATGACCATTGACTCTCTAACTCAACACCTCCAACAAATTGAAAAAGAACATCAAGGAAACCTGATACCTTCTAAAAAAACCCCTGAAATTACAAAAATTAGGTCAGAAATAAATGAAATAGAAAACCTAAAAACAATTGAAACCATCAACAAAACTAGGAGTTGGTTATTTGAAAAGGTCAATAAAACTGACAAACCACAGCAAACCTAACAAAAGGAAAGAAGGAAAAAACACAAATAAAGTGAATAAAAGATGAACTGGGCAACATCACAACAGACCTAACTAAAATAAAAAGGCTAACATTAGAATATTATAAAAAACTATACTCAAACAAATGTTCTCCAAGAGGCAGTTGTCAGAACAGAGCAAGGAGACACTACATAGTTCAAAATCAAGGAGGGGGTCCATCAGGGATGTATTCTGTCTCCACAACTTTTGAATCTGTATGCAGAACAGATCATCTGAGACACTGGGCTATACAAAGAGGAATGTGGCATCAGGATTGGTGGAAGAATCATCAACATGCAGATGACACAACCCTGCTTGCTGAAACTGAGGAGGACCTGAAGCGCTTGCTGCAGAAGATCAAGGACTACAGCCTCCTATATGGACTGAAGCTCAACGTCAAGAAAACAAAGATTCTAACTACTGGGCCAATTGGTAGCATCATCATGGATGGTGAAGATTGAGATAGTTAACGGTTTTAATTTACTTGGCTCCACAG
>NW_006399927.1:1650250-1662190 GCF_000299155.1 Elephantulus edwardii
CAATCTACCTAAACTGACACCAACCGAAATGGAACACTTGAACAGACCCATTACAAAAGAAGAAATTGAAAAGATAATAAAACAACTTCCAATCAAAACAAGCCCAGGACCAGATGGTTTTACAAGTGAATTTTATCAAACATTCAGAGAAGAACTGTCACCAATCCTACATAAACTATTTCAGAAAATAGAAAAAGATGGAATTCTCTCAGACTCATTCTATGAAGCAAACATTTGGTATCCTTGATACCAAAGCCAGGAAAGGACACCACCAAAGTAGAAAACCTATAGGCCTATATCTCTTAGGAACCTAGATGCAAAAATCCTGAATGAAATCCCAGCCAATAGAATCCAACAATACATTGAAGAAATAATTCATCATGACCAAGTGGGATTCATAACAGATATACAAGGGTGGTTCAACATAAGAAAAACAATCAATGTAATTCATCACATTAACAAAGCAAAGAACAAGAACAACATGATCCTATCAATTGATGCAGAAAAGGCCTTTGACAAAATCCAACACTGTTTCCTGATTAAAACACTCAACAAAATAGTAAAAAGCATATATGCAAACCTGAAAGCCAACATTGTTCTGGAGTGAGGTTAAAGGCATTCCCTTTAAGAACAGAAACTAGGCAAGGATGCCCACTATCATCTCTCTTATTCAATATTGTATTGGATGTCTTAGCAATAGCAATAAGGTAAGAGAAGGAAATAAGAAGTGTCCAAATTGGCAAAGAGGAGGTAAAATTATCTCTCTATGCAGATGATCCTATGAACCTGGAGAGAGGATGAGAGGCACCCAAGCATCGAGGACTCTCCTTCATAGGGTCGTTATGAGTTGCCTGTGACTCGATGGCACTTAACAACAACATCAACAACATGCAGATGATATGATAGAATACTTAGAAAATCCTAAAGACTCAGCAAGAAAACTGCTGGACATAGTTGACCAATTCAGCAAAGTGGAACGATACAAGATCAACATACAAAAATCAGTTGAATTTCTCAACAGTGACAGAGAATACAGAGCTGGAACTAAGAAAAACAAATACCCTTCACAATAGCTAATCACAAGATTAAACAGTTGGCAGTAAATCTAACAAGAAATATAAAGGATCTATTAAAAAGATTACAAAACATTACTGCAAAAAGAGATCTTGAAAAGTGGAAGAATATCCCTTGCTCATGGATACAAAAACTCAGTATTGTGAAAATGGCAATACTACCAAAGACAATTTACACTTTTAATGCAATCCCAATACAAATACCAATCCCATTTTCAATGAGATGGGAAAAGCAATCTCCAGTTTCATTTGAAATGGAAAGTAGCCCTGAATAAGCAAAGCACTCCTTAAAAATAGAAATAAGGTAAAAGGCATCTCACTCCCTGATTTCAAGTCCTACTACACTGCTGTGGTGTTCAAGACAGCATGATACTGGTACAATGCCAGACACATAGATCAATGGAATAAAATTGAGAACTCGGAGATCAGCCCATCTATCTATGGTCAACTGATTTTTGACAAGGAGATGAAATCAGTTAAGTGGAGAAATGACAGCCTTTTTAAGAAATGGTGCTGGCAAAATTGGAAAACACTTTGTAGAAAACTCAAGCAAGATCCACACCTCACTCTATACACAAAACCCAACTCAAAATGGATCATGGACCTATGACTAACACCAAGCACTATAAACTTTATTAAAGAAAAGCTAATCCACAACCAAACAGTCTTCCAAGCATCCTGAAAAATATACAACCAGGAGAGGATAAAATAGATGAATGGGATCTTCTAAGAATCAAATCCCCATGCACATCCAAAAACTTCTCCAACAGGGTAAAAAAGGGAAGCCAGAGATTGGGGAAAAGTATTTGGTAATGACATGTCAGATAGGGGACTTATATCTAGAATTTACAAAATCCTCAAGCACCACAACAAGATAAAGGCAAACAACCCAATTGAAAAATAGACACAGTATATGAACAGACACTTCACAAAAGAAGACATTCAGATGGTAAAGAAATACATGAATAAATGTTCAAAATCCCTAGCTCTAAAAGAGATGCAAATCAAAACAACTATATCTCTCACCCGGTAAGAACAAAAAAATTTAACAGAACAACAAACAACAAATGTTGGTGAGGTTGTGGAGAAACTGGAACCCTTATTCACTGTTGGTGGGAATGTAAAATTATGGAACCACTATGGAAGGCTTTTCATGAAATGACATATGAGCAAGAGCCTATGGTGATTGAAGGAGGAAGTTCAAATTGCTGTAAAGGAATTGGCAAAAATCAAGGCTCCAGGAGTTGACGGCATACCAATTGACATATTTCAACAGACAGACACTGCCCTGGATGTGTTCACTAAGTTGTGCCAAGAAATCTGGAGAACAGCCAGCTGGCCCACTGATCGATATTTTTTCCCATACCAAAGAAAGGTGACCCAACAGAGTGCGGAAATTATCGAACAATATCATTAATATCATATGCAAGCAAGATTCTGCTGAAAATTATTCAAAAACGTTTGGAACAATGTCAACAAAGAACTGTCAGATTTACAAGTTGGGTTTAGAAGAGGTCGTGGTACTAGGGATATTATAACTAATGTAAGATGGATCTTGGCAGAAAGCAAAGAATACCAGAAGAATTCTGTGCTTCATTCACTATGCAAAGGCTTTTGACTGTGTGGATCACAACAAGCTGTGGCTGACTCCGAGAACATTTGATTGTGATAACCTATACTTGGACCAAGAGGCAGTCATCAGAACAGAGCAAGGAGACACTACATGGTTCAAAATCAAGAAGGGGGTCCATCAGGGATGTATTCTGTCTCCATACCTTTTCAATCTGTATGCAGAACAGATCATCTGAGACACTGGGCTGTACAAAGAGGAATGTGGCATCAGGATTGGTGGAAGAGTCATCAACAACCTGTGTTATGCAGATGACACAACCCTGCTTATTGAAACAGAGGAGGACCTGAAGCACTTGCTGCAGAAGGTCAAGGACTACAGCCTCTACATGGACTGAAGCTCAACATCAAGAAAACAAAGATTCTCATCACTGGGCCAATTGGCAGCATCAGTATGGATGTTGAAGAGATTGAGATAGTTAACAGTTTTAGTTTGCTTGGCTCCACAATCAGCACTCTTGGTAACAGCAGCCAGGAAATAAAAAGACTAATTGCACTGGGAAAGTCGGCTATGAGGGACCTCTCAAGAGTACTGAAGAGCAACGATGTCATGCTGGAGACTAAGGGGCGCCTGATCTGGGCTATAGTCTTTGCAATTACGTGCTATGCATCAGAGAGTTGGACAGTGAATAGGGTTGATGAGAATTGATGCCTTTGAGCTTTGGTTCTGAAGAAGAGTGTTGAACATACTACGGACTGCTAGGAGAACAAGCAGGTTTGTCCTGGAAAAGGTGAAGCCAGAATGCTCCTTGGAGTCAAGGATTCTGAAGCTTCGTCTGACACACTTTGGGCATGTTGCAAGGAGGGACTGGTCCTTGGAGAAGGACATCATGTTTGGCAGAGAGGAGGGGCGGGAAAGGAGAGAAAGACCTATGATGAGATGGATTGATTCTGTGACTGGAGCAGTAGGAATAAGTGCGTTTGAGATGGTTAGGTTGGCACAGGATAGAACATCGTTTAGAGCTCTTGTACATAGGGTCGCTATGAGTCGCAAATGACTTGATGGCACATAACAACAACAACAACAACAATGAAAGGCAGTATGGTGCTTTCTCAAAAAGTTGCAAATAGTGATACCATTTGACCCAGCAATTCCACTACTGGGAATATACTCCAAAGAAATCATAACCACCACCCAAGCAGACATATGCACATCCATGTTTATTGCTACTTTATTCACAATAGCAAAGAGTTGGAAACAACCTAAGTGTGCATCAACAAACGAATGGATAGAGAAACTGTGGTATATTTACACAGTGGAATACTATGCAGCATTGAAAAGCAAGAAACTCATGAAATATTATACAAAATGGGGTCACCCTGGCAGAAGTTATGCTGAGTGAAATATCTCAGACACAAAAGGAAAAATACTGCATAGTGCCACTGTTGTAAAATGGGCCTGACTTCGGGATGGGGGAGACTGATAAAGATGGGATAAATTATGTATACTTCATGAAATCAGATGAGGGAGAGAACTGTTTAAAAGGGATATATAATTAGGTGTTATTGTCACGACAGGAGTCCACAATGAAGGCTGCATAGTGGAGTGGACTTGGGGGGGAGAGATAGTATAACAATGAAAGAATTTTTCTTTTACTTTTCAAAGAGAAGAGAGAACAGGCCGGGGGGGGGGAGGCAGGGAGTAAAGTTCAACAATGGGGGAAAAAGTAATTTGATAAGAAAGAAAACTGAACCACTTAGAAGGAAAATAAACTCAAATAAATATTTTCTTGATATTCTTTGCTTTCAGACATCAGCCTCTTTTGAATGCAGCTTGAATTTCTGGCACTTCAGCATGATTTTCCTTGCATGTGATACTAATGTTATTGTTCTATAATTTACAGTCTTTTGAACCATCTTTTATTAGGATGAGAACAAATATGTCAGTATTCAGTCAGTTGTCCACGTAGCTGTCATGCAAATTTCTTGGTTTAGGCTAGTAATCACATCCATCTGTTTGTTGAAACACCTCAATTGGTACCCCATTAATTCCTGAGGCCCCAGCTTTTGGCAATGCTTTCAGAGCAACTTGGACTTCTTCCTTTGTTACCACTGGTTCTTTATCATATGCTACTTCCTGAAACGTTTTGGTGTAGATCAATTCTTGTTGGTACAGTGACTGTATTCCTTCTATCTTCTTCTGTTGCTTCCTGCATCAACATTGAGTAGCCTCTGGGGCCTCACAACACATTACTGGCTCTTCCTCCAGTCCAGGAACACAAAGGGAAGCCCAGATCTCATTTGGCCCACCTTAGGGCTTTAACAGGATTTATTCTTTCCTGCAATTTACATCATTTCCTCCCCACACCCAGCAAACTCCCTACACTGCCAACAGGCAGGTGACAGCCAGTGTCTTCTCTTTCCTGCGAAGAATCCTAGTTTCCCAGAAGCCAGATGCTCCTGATGTTTGCTGTGAGACTAGCTCCAGGGAGCAGACAGATAGCTCCTGAGTGAGGGCCTGAGTGCGTGATAGATCTTTATTAATGTCCTTGCAGCTGTCAAGCCGCTCCCATTTCCCTCCAACATAATACAAACAAGCATGTCCCACTCTGAGAACCCTCCCAAATGCACCAGGGCTCTGGGTTGGTGCGGGGCTCCGCTACTCCATCATGACCAGGGACTTGAGAAAACATAACAAGAAACCCAGGATGAGTCATAAATCAAAATTCAAATTGTGAAAAGCATTGTCCTTCATAGTTTTAGCATTAGAATGTTCTTGTTTTTATAATGTGGGGGGGGGGATGTGTGCGTGTGTATGTATGTGCGTGCATGCTGGTCTTTGTTGACAGTCGTGTGTCAGTCTCGAGTGAATACAGGAGCTTCTTTAATATTAAGATGTGAAACTGTCGGGGTCCCCTGGTCCAGGCTGACACTGCGAGGCAGCTTTCATAACCTGAAGTCTTGTAGTCTTCATACGGTTTTTTCTCTATTTTTCAGTAGGATCATTTCTCTTTCCCCCGAACACTTGAATTATGCTTTAGGAGAAAGTGTGTATAGTAAATCAGTTTTCCAATCACTAGTTCAGACACAAACTGCTCTGTGACAGTGGCAGCGATCACCAGGAAGAGTCAGCCCACTCCTTCCACTCCCTTTTCCTCCCCCGTGTCTCCATTTCCGTTTGTTTGGCTCCACGGTCTGGTCCCTTTTTGCTGTCTCATTTTTTCCTTCTGAATAAATATTACCCTTTTGAACTCGTTAAATAGAATATGTTGTATATAGTACATTCTTCTTGAGCGTTACTTGGTTTTATTTTAATATTATAATTTGAGTGTTATTTGATAGTTATGCCTATTTTTAAAGGAAGTGTGGAGGCATTGGGCTGTTAGGTAATAGATGCTATGTGATAGTCAGCAGTTCAAATATATTGACTGGACGAAACATGGGCACTTTCTCCTGTGGAGGTTACAGCTGCAGAAACATGTGGAGGGTGCCATGAGTCCTGGTCCCCCAGCGGTGGTAGGTGTGGTTTGGGTCTACGTGTTTACTGACGGGTGGCCTCTGGGCATGTCTTCAGTCTCAAGTCAGAAGATTGTCTCAGGAGTTCCTCCAGCTTTGTGGAAAGTTTTCTCTAGCAAGGATATGCCCTTAGAGTCCCACAACATTACTGATTCTTTTGCAATAGAAATTGCACATTCCCTCTGCGTTTTTAATTCTCGTACAATATCTAACATAAGGTAAGATAAATACAGGTTCTCAACAAGTACATGTGGACCTTTTAATGCAGTAGTAATAAGGGACCCTCGTGATGCAGCGGTTAAGCACTCAGCTGCTAATGGAAAGGTCAGGGGTTCAAGTCCACCAGTAGGAGAAAGCTGTGGTCAACAACAGAAAAGCTGTGGTGAATAGTTCTGGAAACCATTTGGGGCAGTTTGACAATTCCCTATGGGGTTGCAATGAGTTGGAACAGACTTGGTGGCAATGGGTCTGGCTTGTTCCTCTTTGCTTGTTTGAGTGGCTCAGCTACAAACCAAAGGTTAGTTTGAACTACTCAAATGTGCCTCAGAAGAAAAGCCTAGAAATCTGTTTCTGAAAAGTCACAGATGAAAGCCTGAGGGAGCAAATGTACTCTGCACAGGTGGAATTGCCTTAATCAGAATGGCTAGTTAACAGTAACAACAACAGCGAGGTGCAGTGGTAAAACTTGTGGGTGCTTTCAAGCCTGTGTTGATGTGCTGATCTCTTTTCATGCTATGTCCACTTTAGACATGTTGCTTTTGTTGGGTGTCATGGAGTCAGTGATGACTTGGAAGCTCTTCCTTGTCCCACATTCCCATAGTCTCTGCAGTTCTTAAGCCCATTGCTGCAGTCACTGTGGCAATGCATCTCATTGAGGGGCTTCCTCTTATTCACTGATGCGCTGTTTTTACAAGCATATCTATTTTTTCCAAGGACTGTTCTCTTCTAATAATATACCCAAGGCATGTGAGACAAAGAGTCTTCATTCTTGCTTCTAAAGAACACTGTTCTTTTGGCAGTCCATTTCATATTCTTTGTCAACACAATTCAAAGCATCAATTCCTCTTTGGCCTTTCTTCTTACATTGTCTAACTACATGGTTTGGATCAGGCATACCTTAATCTTTAAAGTGATATTTTTGCTTTGGGGCACGTTAAATAGTTCTGTGCCCAATGCATTACATGGGCTTATTTCTTGACTGCTGTCTCCATCTGTACTAATTATGAATACAAGAAAGTGAACCCATGGACAACGTCAGTCTTTTCTCCATTCATCATAGTGTTACTCATTGGTCCAGTTGCAAAAATTTTTGCTTTGTTTGTGTTGAGGTTTAATCCATACTGAAGGCTGTAGTGTTTGATCTTCTTCACTAATTGCCTCAAGTCTTCTTTTTTTAAGCAAGCAATTTTAACTATTGTTGTTGTTGTTACGTGCCGTCGAGTCAATTGCAACTCATAGCGACCCTATGTACAACAGCCCTAAACCGTGCTCTATCCTGTGCCAATCTCACTGCCTCTGACACATCCATCCCGATTACCCCAGTCACTGAATCAATCCATCTCATAGAGGGCCTTCCCCTCTTGCGCTGTCCCTCCACTCTGCCCAGCATGATGTCTTTCCCCAAAGACCTCTCTCTCCTTACAACATGTCCAAAGTATGTCAGGCGAAGCCCCAGAATCCTTGCCTCCAAAGAGCAGCCTGGTTTAACCCTCTCTAGGATAAATCTATTTGTTTTCTTGGCAGTCCATGGTACATTCAGTACTCTTCTCCAGCACCATAGCTCAAAGGCATCAATTCAATTCTCCTTCTATCCTCCCTAGTCATTGTCCAACTCTCTGATGCATAACAAGTGATTACAAAAACCATGGCCGGTATCAGGCGCACCTTAGTCTCCAGAGAGACACCGTTGCTCTTGAGTACTTTAGAGAGTTCCCTAACCGCAGACTTTCCCATCGCAATACATTTTTTTATTTCCGAGAGTGCCGACCGTGGAGCCAAGCAAACTGAAGCTATGAACAATCTCAATCTCTTCACCATCCAACCTGATGCTGCCAATTGGTCCAGTGGTGAGAATTTTTGTCTTCTTGACATTGAGCCTCAGTCCATATTGAAGGCTTCAGTCCTTGACCCTCTGCAGTAAGTGCATGAGGTCCTCCTCAGTTTCAGCGAGCAGGGTTGTGTCATCTGCATAACGCAGATTGTTGATAGATCGTCCACCAATCCTAACACCACGCTTCTCCTCATAGAGCCCAGCCTCTCGGAGAATCTGCTCTGCATACAGGTTGAAAAGGTATGGAGACAGGACACATCCCTGGCATACACCCTTCCCAATTTTGAACCATGCAGTGTTGCCCTGCTCTGTTCTGACGACTGCCTCTTGGTCCAAGTATAGGTTTCGCATTAGCACGATTAAATGTTCTGGGATTCCCATTCTTCTCAGAGTCAGCCACAGTTATGCCTTTGCATAATCAATGAAACACAGATAGACATTCTTCTGGTATTCTCTGCTTTCAGCTAAGATCCATCTAACATCAGCAACAATATTCCTAGTACCACGACAGGTTTGAGGCCTTGAACACTAATGAGTGAAGACCAGATGAGTTGTGGGAGGATGTGAAATGTGTCATCCAGGAAGAGTGCAGGTGGTCATTACAAAGACATAAGAGGAAGAAAAGACGAAAATGGATGTCAGAAGAAACTCTGAAGATTGCACTGGAACGTAGAGAAGCCAAAGCACAAGGAAGAATCCAAGACACTAAAGAGCTGAACGGAAGATTCCAAAAGGCAGCACGGAATGACAAAGCAAAATACTACAATGAAATGTGCGAGGAGCTAGAGTCGGAAAATCAAAAGGGCCGAATTCGTTCAGCATTTCTTAAGCTCAAAGAACTGAAGAACAAATTCAAACCTCGAGTTGTTACAATCAAGGATGCTTTAGGCAGAATGTTAAATGATCCAGAGGTATCAAAAGAAGATGGAAGGAATATACTGAGTCATTGTATCGAAAGGAATTGGCAGATACAGAAGAATTTAATGAAATAGCATTTGAGCCAGAGCCTATGGTAATGGAGGCAGAAGTTCAAGATGCTCTGAAGGAAATAGCAAAAAATAAGGCCCCCGGAATAGATGGTATACCAATTGACATATTTCAGGTAACAGATGCTGCCGTGGATGTGCTCACCAAGTTGTGCCAAGAAATCTGGAGAACAACCACTTGGCCAACTGACTGGAAGAGGTCTATATTTGTTCCCATCCCAAAGAAGGGTGACTCAACTGAGTGAGGGAACTACAGAACAATATCATTGATTTCACATGCAAGCAAGATTCTACTGAAGATTATCCAAAAACGACTGGAACAGTACATCAGCAGAGAACTGCCAGAATTTTAACTATAGATACCAGAAAAGTGTTATTTAATACATAGATATAATAACAATTGCTTTCATATGCAAATTTTAGGTAGCAGATACTTATATATAGACTTTAATGTTTTCATGAGTGTAACAAAATACAAAAGTAATACAAATAGCCAAACCCTTCATGAAGCTTCTAGACTTTGTTTTTAAGTCTTTATTGACTGAATATTTTTCAAGGTCCTAGAGGAAACATAATATATTGCTGTGGGCTCACAGATGAACCTGTAAAGTGTTCATCTTCGTGGAGTTTTAAAGGAAAGACTAGTGTGCTTGTGTTGTGGTGCTGGAGAAGAGTATTGAACATATCATGGACTGCCAAGAGAACAAACAACTCTGTTCTGGAAAGAGTGAAACATGAAACCAGGTTGCCCCTTGGATGCAAGAAATTTGGAGCTCCATTTCACACACTTTTGACATGTTTTCAGCATGGATCAATCCTTGGAGAAGGATATCATGCTTAAAAGGGTGAAAGGTTAGCACAGGAGAGGAAGAAGACCTTGGATGAAATGGATTGATGAAGAGACTGTGGCAATGGGGTCAAATGTGTCAGAGACTGTGAGATTGCCTTAGGATGGTACAAGGTTCAAAGCCATTGTTCTTAGGGTCTCAATGAGTTGTAGTCAACTTGATAGCTCCTAACAGCAACAACAGTTTTAACTAGGGGGTGCTGGTGTTGTAGTGGTAAGGAATAGTGCTGCTAACCTACAGACATGTCATTCAAATCCACCGTCTTCTCCACAGGAGAAAGATGAACAATCTCCTCTGGTGTGATTTACAGCCTCTGAAAACCCACTGGAGAGTCAGCTCTGGGTCAATTCTGACTTGATGGTACATAACAACAACAGTATCAACTCAATGTTTTCACTAACATGATAGTTTATGTACAGCAACTGAATTTGAATCCAGAAAACTCCAGGAAAGAGTTTTTATTTAGTTATAAAAAGTGTGTATTGGAGTGGGAGTCAGTTGTTTAAGTAAATATATTAATAATTCCTATGAGTGATTGGGTAGTGGAGGTGGGTGGGGAGAAGACATTTTGAAGTGAAGGAATAAGGTCTATTACAAAGGGACCAGAGATTGGAAGCAACCACTCATCTCTCAATTTTTCCTGCTAATGTGAAAGTTTAGGTGATAATGAATGAAATGTTTGTCTTTACCTCACAAAGTCTGGGCATGTTTTCAGGAGAGACCAGTTCTCAGAAAAAGACATCATACTGTGAAAGGTAGAAGGTGAGTGAAAGAGATCGATAAGGTGACTGCAGCAATGGCCTTATGCGTGGCGGGGATACTGAGGATTGGGTGGGAGAGGCAAGATCTGTTGTTCACTGGCCACTAGGAGTCATAGTCAACTTTGCGGCACCTAGCAACAAGAAGTCTTGTATTTTGGGTGCTCTGGTGGCACAGAACATAGAGAGTAGCAGTGCTAACTCAAAGCCTGAGCTTATGTGGTGGTTTGAATCCACTAGCTGTTTGAGGGAGAAAGAGGGGCGTTCTCCTCCCATGTGATTCACAGCCTCCAAAATCTGATAGAGGGTCTGCTATGAATCCACTCTGACGTAATAACAGTGACAGAGCTATTATGTTTATATTCTAATATGACAAGTTCAAAGACAGCCACTGATCTGTCAGTTTATCATCCTGTGTTGGCTGTGTGTTGTTATGGTGCCAGAAACTCTGTCACATGTATTTAAAATACCAGCAGGGTGACGACTCATGGAAGCAGAGCTTCCAGACTAAGCAGATTTGGAAGAAAATTTTAACAATCTACTTGCAAAATTAACCAAGTAAAACTCTGAATCACAAAATAATATTGTCTGATAGAGTGCTGGAAGAGTCCCTCTGAGTTGGAAGGACCAAAACAGTGGGCTTAATGGGATTAACTACTCTGGAGAAGGCACAGGACAGGGCGCCGCAGAGCTCCATCTGGTTGTATACAGTGGATGTCATGAGGCAGAGACGACAGCAATTAACAATAGAGTCATACCTCAGAACAATTTTATTCTCATATTGAGAGAATTTTGAAATTTTAGTTTTCAAATCCTGAATAAAAAAGATTACCTGATTTTAAGAAGATACTGCTCCACAAACATTTATATTAAAAGGAGAGTTTTAGGCGTATGCCAGGGATGTGTGCTGTCTCCATACCTTTTCGGCCTGTATGCAGAACAGATCATCTGTGAGGCTGGGCCCATGAGGAGAAATGCAGCATCAGGACTGGTGGAAGATCTATCAACAATCTGCATTATGCAGATGACACAACCCTGCTTGCCGAAACTGAGGAGGACCTGAAGCGCTTGCTGCAGAGGGTCAAGGACTGCAGCCTTCAATATGGATTGAGGCTCAATGACAAAAGATTCTCACCACTG
>NW_006399927.1:1662865-1663582 GCF_000299155.1 Elephantulus edwardii
ACAAGACAGAGCAGAGTTTAGAGCTGTTGTACATAGGGTCACTATGAGTCGCAAGTAACTCGACGCACATAACAACAACAACAACAACAACATCCTTTGTAGCAAATGACATGTATGCATCTAAGCAAAATAGAATCATAATCTTAAACCAATGCAAGCTGCTAGATTATTTTTAAAAAGATTCCTTTGCCAAGACATGTAGAAAGGGAAATGAACAAACATTGTGAATGTGTTTAGATAGAAAAAGGGCTATTATTTTTTGGAAATTGATTCCATTTTTCCTGCATTCAATCTTTGTAGCAATGGTGTTCGGAACTCTGGGATAGATGTCAGCAGAAGGCCACTTTTCAGTTTTAGAGTCATTCATGGCACAGGAAACTTTGGTGGCTCCTGGTTTCTGGTAGACAGCCAATGGAGTTAATAGAATTAATTTGGCTTTACTTGTGAGGGTGATGGTATAATGAGAAGATGAGACAGAAATAATGATTGGCCCCATGAAACACTATTGCAGTAGGTGCTGGCAGTCTGTGTACTTTGAAGAGGAAGGGTTTTTGGTTAGATTTTATTTTTCATTCTGGATGGAATGTTGTTGTTTTTGTTATGTGCCGTCGAGTTGCCTGCGACTCATAGCGACCCTATGTACAACAGCCCTAAACTCCACTCTGTCCTGTGCCAATCACACTGCCTCTGACACTCCCATCCCAATTATCCCAGTCA
>NW_006399927.1:1665387-1667115 GCF_000299155.1 Elephantulus edwardii
AATTCAGGTGGGATAGACTCAAGGTCATATTTTGGTTGCCTTGGATTTGGTTTAACTTTCCTCAGCTTTAGCTTGAATTTGCATATGAGTAGTTAGTTGGTGGTCTGTTCCACAATCAGCTCCTGGCCTAGTTTTCACAGCCGATATTGAACTTCTCCAGCGGTTCTTTCCACATATGTATGATGCACATATGAATCACATATGAATCAGATGCACCTGGATGGAATAGACATCAAGAACTCTGATGGCACAATAGTTAAGCACTCAGCTACTAACTGAAAACTCAGCGGTTCAAACTAACCTGTCTTCATGAAAAAGTTCTGGTGATTTGCTTCTATAAAGATTGTTGTTTGGTGCCTCAGATTCAACCCCTACTCCCAGCAACCCCACATACACACCACATGAAACCTTGCCCTATCCTGCCCCATCTTCACAAATTTTCTGTGCTTGACCCTATTGTTATAGCATCTGACCCTATTGTTATAGCATCGGTGCTAATCTGTCTGGTTTGACTGAGTATGTAAACTGTTGGAGACTGAATGGTGAGTGATTTTGAAAGCAGGACTTTTGTGAATCAGTATGGGATGTTGCTGGATTTGAATCCCTGATTCTTCTGCTTGAGTAGCTATGTGATAGTGCACATGGCATCTCTTGGGTCTCAGTCTATTTACCTATAAAATGGATATGACAATCATATCTCTATAAGGAGTGAATTATTTCACGTATATAAAATCTTTGTGTCATTGTCGAATACTGATACTCTTCCCATGCAGTCCAGAGAGCTCTGACTCTTAGCAGTCCTCCACTGGATTTCTGAGGCTGCAAGTTGCATGATAGGAGACTGCCCATCTTTCTTCCAAGGAGACATCGGTGGATTAAAATCAACAGAGAAGCTACACTTTTTGAGTTAGCAGCATAACTCTCTACTTACTATGCTACTAGCCTCAAGTTGTAATACTTAAGGATGCTTTGGGTAGAATATTAAATGATCTTGGAAATATTAAAAGAAGATGGAAAGAGTATACAGATTCATTATACCAAAAGGAATTGACAGACACAGAAACATTTCATGAAACAACATATGTTCAAGAGCCTGTGATGATGAAGGAAGAAGTTCAAACTACTTTGAAAGAATTGGCAAAAAATAAGGCCCCAGGAATTGATGGTATACCAACTGACATATTCCAATTAACAGATACTACCCTAGAGGCTAACAGATGCTGCCCTGGGCGTGCTCACCAAGTTGTGCCAAGAAATCTAGAGAACAACCACTTGGCCAACTGACTGGAAAAGATCTATATATGTTCCTATTCCAAAGAAGGGTGACCCAATTGGGGGGATGGAGAGTGTGTGGAAGCTATAGAACAATATCATTGATTTCACATGCAAGCAAGATTCTACTGAAGCTTATCCAAAACAACTGGAACAGCGCATCAGCAGGGAACTGCCAGAATTCCAGGCTGGGTTTAGAAGGGGTCGTGGTACTAGGGATATTATAGCTAATGTTAGATGGATCTTAACTGAAAGCAGGGGATACCAGAGGAATGTCTGTCTGTGTTTCATTGATTATGCAAAGGCTGTGTGGATCATAACAAACTGTGGCTGACTCTGAGAAGAATGGGAATCCCTGAACACTTGATCGTTCTAATGCGAAACTTATACTTGGACCAGGAGGCAGTCGTCAGAACAGAGCAAGGGAACATTGCATGGTTCAAAATTGGGAAGGGC
>NW_006399927.1:1667645-1671242 GCF_000299155.1 Elephantulus edwardii
AGAAGGAGAATTGATGCCTTTGAGCTGTGATGCTGGAGAAGAGTATTGAGAGTACCATGGACTGCTAGGAAAACAAACAGATTAATCCTGGAGAGGGTTAAACCAGGCTACTCCTTGGAGGCAAGGATTTTGAGACTTCATCTGGCATGCTTTGGACATGTTGTAAGGAGGGAGAGGTACTTGGAGAGGGACATCATGCTTGGGAGAGTGGAGGGACAGTGCAGGAGGGGAAGACCGTCTCTGAGGTGGATTGATTCAGTGACTGGGGTAATTGGGGTGGGTGTAGCTGAGACAGTGTGATTGGCACAGGATGGAAGAAGGTTTAGAGCTGTTGTATATAGGGTCACTATGAGTTGCAAGCTACTCAACAGCACATAACAACAAACAACGTTTATCTTGTGGCACTCGAGTATTCTATAAATTCTAGATATAAGTCTCTTATCAGACATGTCATTACTAAACTAAATATTTTTTCCCAGTCTGTGGCTTCCGTTTTTACCCTATTGGAGAAGATTTTTGATGTGCATAGGGATTTGATTCTTAGAAGGTTCCATTCATCTATTTTATCCTTTCTTGGTTTTAGGTTTTTCAGAATGTTTGGAAGATTGTTCAAGTTGTGGACTAGTACTTCTAGGGTTCTTCCATGCTTTTCTCTAATGAAGCATATAGTCCTTGGTTTTAGTCCTAGGTCCTTGATTCATTTTGAGCTGGTTTTTGTGTATGGTGTGAGGTGTGGGTCCTTCCCTCCCCCCTTTTTTTCTTCTTCTTCATTTTAATGAAAATTTACAGAGATACTTTTATCCCTGCCCACTCTTCTACTCCAGTTTGTTCTTCTCTTTGAAAAGTAAAAGAAAAATTCTTTCGTTGTTATACAATCCCTCCCCTCAAGTCCACTCTACTATGCAGCCTTTGTTCTAGACTCATGTCATGACAATAATACCTTATCATATATCTCTTTTAAACAGTTCTCTCCCTCATCTGTTTCAATGCAGTATACATCATTCCTCCCATCCTTCTCTGTGTTCCCTCATCTTTGATGTCAGGCCTATTTTACAACAGTGGCCCTATGCAATATTTGTCCTTTTGTGACTGAGATATTTCACTTAGAATAATGTCCTCCAAGGTCATCTATTTTGAATAATATTGCATGAGTTCCTTGTTTTTCAATGCAGCATAATATTTCATTGTGTGAATATACCACAGCTTCTCTATCCGTTTATTTTTTTATGGGAACTTAGGTTGTTTCCAACTTTTGCTATTGTGAACAAAGGTTCAATCAACATAGGTGTGAATATATCTGCTTGTATCCTGCCACTTTGCTGAATTGGTCAACTATGACCAGTAGTTTTCTTGCAGAATCTTTAGGGTTTTTTAAGTATACTACCATATCATCTGCATAGAGAGATAATTTTACCTCCTCTTTGCCAATTTGGATACCTTTTATTTCCTTCTCTTACCTTATCAGCAATGCTTATTGAATGGTAGAAAACCTAACTTCCATGTGGAAAATCCAGGCATGAGCATCTCCTGTGCCAGTGCATTTCATGTGCAGCTACCACCTGTCTGTCAGTGGAGGCTTCTGTGTTGCTGTAATGCTGAACAGGTTTCGGCAAAGCTTCCAAACTAGGAAGGACTAAAAAGAAGGGCCTGGCAATATATTTTCAAAATATTGGTGAACAAAAACCCTGTGGGTCAATCAGTCCTTGGGGTTGATTCCACATCATTCAACAATAACAGCCTGCAACCTGCTTCCTTTAGGAAATTTTTGTTAATTGTTAACAAAAAATCTTCATCTGAAGTCCTTCTAAATATGAATAAATCCCCCAGGAAATCTCACTGATAAAGTTATTTTGTTCATTATGCTTGGCAAGTATCCAATAGTATATCAGTAAATGTTTGTTCAATGAATGAATGAGTTTTATAATGAATATTTTTTAAATATTGTTCGATGCAGTCAAGTGTACTATCTCCATAGTGACCTTAAGAATAATGCATCTGAGACTAGCTTGCCCTAGCCTCCTACATCCTCACTGTCTCAGAGATGTTTGGGCCCATTGTTGCAGTCACTGTGTCAATACACCTCCTTGAGGATCTTCCTTTCTTTCTTTATCTCGCCTAGTACTTTCCCAAATATTAGGTCTTTTCTAAGAACTACTGTTCATAGGGTTAGTATGACTTGTAGTCAACTTGACAGCATATAACAACAACAATAATAATATAAGAATATGATAATTAAAAGAGATGTTGTATATAAAGGAGTCATTTACCTAGAACACAGTATGAGGTCAATGAAAGTTTAATATTTTCTGAAAGTAAAGACACTGCCTAGACAAGTCTGCACTATTTGACTTGCACTTTATGGATTAGCTCTCACCATCAAGACAACAAAAGTCTTTCCACTAGACCAATATCCAATATCATAATAGATGGAGAAAGGGCTGAAACTGTCAATGATTTCATCTTACCTGAATCCACAACCAACATCCTTGGTATCAGCAGTCAAGAGATTGAGAGATGTATTACTTCGGGCAAGTCCACTCTCAGGGACCTCTTTAAAAAACTAAAGAGCAATGATGTCAGTTTGAAGACTAAGGTGGATCTGATCCAGGCCATGGTCTTTTCAACTATTTGTTACACATCTGAGAGCTGGACAATGTATAAATATGATAGAAGAATTGATGCCTTATATTTGAGATGTTGGAAAATATCGTTGCCATGGACTGGCAAAAGAACAAACAGATACATCTTAGAAAAAGTGCAGCCAGAGTGTTCATTGAAGTCAAGGATGATGAAGTTTCATCTCATATACTTTGGACATATTGCTAGGAGAGACTATTCCTTACAAAGAGACATCACACTTGGAAAGGTGGATGTTCACCAAAAAAGAGGAATATCTCAACCATGTGGATTGACACAGTGACTGCAATAGTAGACTTGAACATGAAAGAGATTGTAAGTGTGGTGCAGGATAGAGGACTCAGATCTGTTGCTCAAAGGGTTGCTATGAGGTACAATTAATTTTATGGCATCTAAGAACATTGATAACAATTTGAAAGGAATGAAGGTATACTTGAACTTGTGTCATGATTTCTGAGTGGGTTAATGGACCAAAATATTCTCCCAGACTTGAAACATGAAAGTATTTAGAAAGATTAGTCATCTCTAATATCTATACAAAGGCCAAAAAGATGTGAAGTGGCTATAACCTCTGCTTAATAATTAGGTCTCTGTGCACCATTACAGTTAAATATGCAAATGGTAGCCCTTTGATTCTTATCATTTCTGGGAAGGATGAATATTTTCAGTCTGTTGCATTTGTGTCCATTTAGATAATGATAATGAAGTCAACAGATCTTTCCCATTTCTCAATGACTTTCGTTGAAAGAACCAGGCCCGGCGGTGCTTTTAGAGACCACGTTTATAGATTAATTTCATCATTACAGAATTGCAGGAATCCCTCGGGTAGAAGGGAGCACATATTAACTTTTGTCAGTGACACTGCACAAATACAAGATTAGGATGACAAATGGCAAATATTCCATCCAGTTGAAAATGGAATACACAAAAACCAACTCAAGGTGGATCATGGACCTAGGA
>NW_006399927.1:1673473-1685477 GCF_000299155.1 Elephantulus edwardii
AACAGTTTAAAAACGATATGTGATAAGGTATTATGGTTATCACAAGAGTCCAGAATTAAGGTTGCAAGTGGAGTGCATTCGGGGCAGGGAGATTGTATACCAATGAAGAAGTTTATCTTTTGCTTTTCAAAGAGAGGTGCGAACGGGGGTGGGGGGCAGAGAAAAAAGTGCAACAATGAATTAATGGAATTCCAAAATCTCTGTAAATGTTCATTAAAATTAAAATAAAATTTAAAAAAAGAAAAAAAAAGGAAAGGAAATTTATGAAGCCAGAAAGAAAAGAAAGGCACAATGAATGCTGTTGTAGCTTAGTTACAGATGTTAGAGAACAATGAATCCAAATGCTAAAGCCACTTCCCTCCGGTATTGTGAACTCCATGGAGAGATTGTTTGTAGAATGACTCAACAGGAAGGGAGGGGGATCCACCTTATTTGTCACCACCCACACTTCATCCTCCCAGTAATTTTTTCATTCCACAGGGGACCAGAGAGTGAATGCACTAAGCTCTAGGGCTTTATCACATGTTATGGAGGTATACATCCTTCCTAACATTGGGGTTTTCAGCAACTCTCACTCTTAACACTAAAACAATACTATGATATTTTAAGCAAATAATGCCTGATTAATAAATTTTTGCAAGCTGCACAATCATCACATATTCAGTGCACTGTTTTCATTGTTATTATATGTCAGCAGGTCACCTGTGACTTATAGCAACCCTTTGCACACAACTCTAAAGCCTGCCCTCTCCTGAGCCAGTCTCATTGTCTCTGATACACCTACCTTCATTGTCTCAGTTACTGTATTGATCCATCTCTTCTGGGGTCTTAATCTCCTGCACTGTTACTCCATCTTTCTGAGCATGATGTTCTTCTCCAAGGACTGGTCCCTCTTGGTCACATGCCTAAAGTATGTGAGATGGAGCTTCAAATTCCTAGCCTCCAAGGAGAAACTTGGTTTCACCCTCTCCAACACAGACCTATTTGTTTTCTTGGTGGCCCATGGTATCTTCAATATTCTTCTCAGCACCATAACTCAAACTCATCAACAATTCTTCTGTCATCCTTAGTCGTAGTCTAACTCTCTGATTCATAGCAAGTAATTGTGAAGACTATGGCTTGGATCCAACACACCTTGGTTTCTAGACTAAGATCATTGCTTCTTAGTACTCTGGAGAGGTCCCTGAGAGCAGATTTTCCCAGTGTAATTAATCTTTTGATTTCCTGACTGCTGGTGCCAAGAGTGTTGATTGTGGAGCCAAGCAGGCTGTAATTGTTAACAACCTCAATCTCTTCTCTATCATGAAGCTGCCAAAAATACAAGCTGGGTTTAGAAGAGGTTGTGGCACTAGAGACATTATTGTCAGTGTCAGATGGATCTTGGCTGAAAGCAGAGTACCAGAGAAATGTCTCTCTGTGTTTCATTGACTATTCAAAGGTGTTTGACCGTGTGGATCACAACAAATTGTGGTTAATTTTGAGGATAATGGGAACCCCAGAACACTTGATTGTGCTCATGTGAAACCTATACTCAGACCAGGAATCAGGTCTCAGAACAGAGCTAGGAAATATTGTATGGCTCAAAATCAGGAAAGGAGTGTGTCAAGGATACTTCCTGTATCCATATCTTTTCAATATATCATTCAGATCAGATCATTCTGGAGGCTGGCCTTTATGAGGAAGAATGTGGCATCAGAATTGGAGGAAGACTCATCAACAACCTAAATTATACAGATGACATAACCTTGCTCACTGAAACTGAGGAAGACCTGAAACACTTGCTGCAGAAGGTCAAGGAGTATAGTCTTCAATATGGTTTGAAGCTCAACATCAAGAACAAAGCACTATATCAATTATTACTATTGTTGTTATTGTTATTACAAATTGTTGACCTCAATTTATATGAACCCTAGTGACATAGTAGGTTGTTTGTAAGATTGTTAATCACAGGTCAGTAACTAAAATTCACTAATTGCTCTGTAGGAGAAAGATTAGTAGTCACCTGATAGAAAGATTTACAGCCCTGGGAACCCAATGGAGGTCCTTCATCCCCTCAAAGGCAATAAGTTAGCAGGCACTTTTCTTTCTTTCTTCCTCTACTTTCCAGTTTAGCGTTATTAGGAAAACTGATTTCATGAAAATTTAATTTAAGGTAAGTATTCTCCTAAACCAAGTGCAATCAGTGGTGAGCTAAACGGGCTTGTGATGAAAGTGGGACACCATGTTGACACCAAGGGTAGGAATGCATAAAGAGCAAAGAGTTAGTAAAAAACTATCCAAGACCTAAAATGACAAGAACAAGATGTCATTACTACTGCTTTCGTAAATATTACTGAAACATAATTTTTTGCTAATATCTTTAAAATCAACAAATGTAATTTACAAGAACAAATTATGTTTTTATCTTAGAACAGAGTATTTTAGTTTATTCATTAATTTACCATCATCTGACTTCTGGAACTATTCAAAGTCCAGAAAATGCATGTCATTCTCATTCTCATTCTCATTCCCATTCCCATTCCCATTCCCATTCTCATTCTCATTCTCATGGAAAGGCCAATCCTTTCTGTGAATTTATAACCCAAGAGAAACCCATCCTGAAATCTGAAATTTCTCTTTAATTTGCCAGAAGCTTTGCCTCCATCTGAATTGCCACAGTAGTGACAGGTTGATTTTTTTTCCCTTTAAGAAATAATCTACTCCTTCATGTCATTCTCCAAATCAGGCCATTTTGCTTTGGTGCTATGATCTACACATTTTCACAGATTAATTTTTCCCTCTTTTCTTTTTTGAAAGAATGGCTATCCCACCTTTAATTCTTCTGGTGCCACTTTATTGCTTATTTATCCTTCCCTCACAATTTCTGTTTGAAGTTGATGGTGCAGAATTTGCACTTTATTATTTATATGTTCTAGTAAAGGTAAAGCAAAACATAAATGTGAGCTGTACAAAGATCAAGGATCTTTTCAAATGCTCACTGATTGGTGACTATGGTGATTCATGATCACTGATTAAGGACAGTGATGCTAATAAAACACAATTAGACTAGGAAATAAGTGAACATGGAAGAGCTTAATGATTTCAATGAGATGATCTTACAAGATTCTCACGTTAATTCTTGTGTTACGAGTGATCTACATAATTTTTACTTTAAAAAGTAAAATATTACAATGAAATGTGCAAGGAGTTGGAGTCAGAAAATCAAAAGAGCTGAACTCGCTCAGCATTTCTTAAGCTCAAGGAGCTGAAGAACAAATTCAAACCTCGAGTTGCAATAATCAAAGATGCTTTAGGCAGAATATTAAATGATCCAGGAAGTATTAAAAGAAGATGGAAAGAACATACTGAGTCACTCTATAGAAAGGAATTGGCAGACACAGAAGAATTCATGAAACAACGTACGAGCAAGAGCCTATGGTGATAAAGGAAGAAGTTCAGGCTGCTTTGAAGGAAATGGCAAAAAATAAGGTTCCAGGAAAAGATGGTATACCAATTGACATATTTCAGCTAACCGATGCTGCCCTGGATGTGCTCACCAAGTTGTGCCAAGAAATCTGGAGAACAACCACTTGGCCAACTGACTGGAAGAGATCTATATTTGTTCCCATTCCAAAGAAAGGTGACCCAACAGAGTGTGGAAACTACAGAACAATCTCACTAATTTCACGTGCAAGCAAGATTCTACTGAAGATTATCCAAAAATGACTGGAACAGCACATCAGCAGAGAACTGTCAGAAGTCCAGCCTGGGTTTAGAAGGGGTCGTGGTACTAGGGATATTGTAGCTGATGTTAGATGGATCTTAGCTGAAAGCAGGGAATACCAGAAGAATGTCTATCTGTGTTTCATTGATTATGCAAAGGCGTTTGACTGTGTGGATCATAACAAACTGTGGCCGACTCTGAGAAGAATGGGAATCCCAGAACACTTGATTTTGCTAATGAGAAACCTATACTTGGACCAGGAGACAGTCATCAGAACAGAGCAAGGAAACACCGCATGGTTCAAAATTGGGAAGGGCGTACGCCAGGGATGTGTCCTGTCTCCATACCTTTTCAGCCTGTATGAAGAACAGATCATTTGGGAGACTGGGCTCTTTGAGGAGAAATGCGGCATCAGGATTGGTGGAAGATCTATCAATAATCTGCGTTATGCAGATGACACAACCCTGCTTGCTAAAACTGAGGAGGACCTGAAGCACTGCAGTTTTCAATATGGATTGAGGCTCACTGTCAAGAAGACCAAGATTCTCACCACTGGGCCAATTGGCAGCATCAGAATAGATGGTGAAGAGATTGATTGAGATTGTTCACAGCTTTAGTTTGCTTGGCTCCAGTCAACACTCTTAGCACCAGCAGCCAGGAAGTTAAAAGACATACTGCGATGGGAAAGCCTGCTGTTAGGGACCTCTCCAAAGTACTGAAGAGCAATGGTGTCTCTCTGGAGACTAAGGTGTGTCTGATACAGGTGGTAGTCTTTGCTGTCACTTGTTGTGCATCAGAGAGTTGGACAATGACTAAAGAGGATAGAAGGAGAATTGATGCCTTTGAGCTGTGGTGCTGGGGGAGAGTATAGAGGGTACCGTGGACTGCTAGGAAAACAAACAGATTCACCCTGGAGAGGGTTAAACCGGGCGGCTCCTTGGAGGCAAAGATTCTGAGGCTTCATCTAACATACTTTGGACATGTTGTAAGGAGGGACAGGTCCTTAGAGAGGGACATCATGCTTGGGAGGGTGGAGGGACAACGCAGGAGGGGAAGGCCCTCTATGAGGTGGATTGATTCAGTAACTGGGGCAATTGGGATGGGAGTGTCAGAGACAGTGCGATTGGCACAGAACAGAGCAGAGTTAGGGTCGCTATGAGTCGCAAGCGATTCGATGGCACACAACAACAACAATAACAACAACAATCCTCCATTTAAATACCAGAGTCAACAGAAGACTCTGATAATTATGCTAAAGTCGGTGAAATTTAAGTTTGCATTGGAGTCTAAAGAGCTTTGGCAGTAGACACACATCTAACCAAAAAGTAGAGCGTCTAACTGTGGTTCAAATACATCTCTGGCTCTAAGGGATAAAGGATAGGGCCAACTCAAAAAGAAACTCAACAAAGGTGCAGAAGATCTAAACTATACAATCAGCCAACTCAAACCTGTGGATGTATTCGGAGTATTGCACCCAATGAAAACTCAGTTCACTTTCTTCTCAAGTGCACATGAAATATTCTCCAGAATCTATCATATATTAGGACACAAAGCAGGCCTCAGCAAATTAAAAAACATTCAAATAATACAAAGTATTTTCTTAGACCACAATGCCATAAAAATAGAAATTAACCACAGAAGAGTAAAGCTTACAAAATCTCTCATGTAGAAACTAAATAATGCTCTGCTAGAACATGACTGGGTTATAAATGAAATAAAAAAGTTCCCTGAGTGAGTGCAGTGGCTGCCGCCTTGGCTGGGGCCTCAGCTTGTGCTTGGACCACTGGCTTCGGCATGGTCCCAGGGCTGTGGTGTGCTGCTTGTAGCCCAGTCCCAGGTGGTGGGGCATCGGCTAGGAGCAAAGGCTAAGGCAGCTTTCTGCCTAGCCTGGGCCTGCATGTGCTGGCTTCATGATGAAGACCCTCATTGCCGCCTACTCCATCGTCTTGCAAGGCACTGGCTCCAGCATCCTCTCGGTCCTCCAGGACCTCTTCTCCATCACCTGGCTCAATAGGTTCAAGGTGGAAAAGCAGCTACAGGTCATCTCAGTGCTACAGTAGATCCTGTCCTTCCTTGTGCTAGGAGTGGCCTACAGCCTCAACCTCATGTACATCTTCTGCACCAAGTGCTGGCTCATCGCTGTGCTCTACTTCACCTGGATGGCATTTGACTAGAACACACCAAAGAAAGATGTCAGGAGATCCCAGTGGGTCCAAAACTGGACTGTGTGGTGCTACTTCTGGAATTACTTTCCCATCCAGCTGGTGAAGACACATAACCTGCTGACAACTACATCTTCGGATACCACCCTCATGGCATCATGGGCCTGAGTGCCTTCTGCAACTTCAACACGGAGGCCACCGAAGTGAGCAAGAAGTTCCCTGGCATAAGGCCCTACCTGTGCACTGTGGCTGGTAACTTCTGGATGCCAATGCTGAGGGAGCACCTGATGTCTGGGGGCATCTGTCCTGTCAACCGGGACACCATCGACTACCCGCCTTCAAAGAATGGGAGCTGCAATGCCACCATCATAGTGGTTGCGGGTGCAGCTGAGTCTCTGAGCTCCGGGCCTGGTAAGAACTCGGTCACTCTGCGCAACCAGAAGGTCTTTGTAAACCTGGCCTTTTGCCATGGATCTGACTTGGTGTCCATCTACTCTTTTGGAGAGAATCAAGTATACGAGCAAGTGATCTTTGAGGATGACTCCTGGGGCTGATGGGTCCAGTAAAAGTTCCAGAAATATGTCATCTTTGCCCCATGCATCTTCTGAGTCCAAAGTTTCTTCTCCTCTGACACCTGGGGTGCCCTACCCCAACCCATCACCACTGTCGTGGGTGAGCCCATCACCATTCCCAAACTGGAACATCCGACCCAGAAGGACATTGACCTGTACCATGCCATGTACATGAAGGCCCTAGTGAAGCTTTTCGACAGTTACAAGACCAAAGCCGGCCTCCCAGAGACTGAAATACTGGAGGTGAACTGAGCCAGCCCCCAGGAAGCCTAGGAGGACCCAGCTGCCATTCATGTTCTGCCAAGTTCTCAGGTGCTTTTTGTTCTGTAAAATTTGGAGGCATCATGGGTGTCTGTGGGTTATTGAAAAGAAATTATAATTTTATTAAACTATTACAATGTTAGGGTTTTTTGAAGAAGGAGAATGTCACTTCTTTCAAGCTCTTTCACTTCTAGTTTGTTGTACTGAAAGTTATGATCACCACATCTGAGCCCTTCTTGTTTCTCTACCACCTCCCTTTGTGTCTTCCCGAAATGATAGAGAAAACTCAGAGTGGAGTAGGTGTGAAGAGAGAAAGCAGTTGCTGACTCAGGCCAGTTAAATGGTTCTGCCCTGAGACAAAATGCAGAAGTACTTCAGTACCAACAGCCATCTTTTCTTTGCCAGGTGGTCCCTTAGGACAAGCAGAAGACTTGGGGCAGAGTTGTCCCCATTTTGCAGAGCACTGAGGTGTGTCTTTGGCATGTTCCAATTTGATTCACCTATCTCAGTTGCTTTCTCAATGAACTCTTTTTTCCTTTTTAAAAAATTTTATACTGGTTTACATGCAAAGTTCATAAAATTTGTATACTTTGCTTTTCACACAGGATCTTTCCCCTTTCATTTACGCATCCCTCCCTCTACCCACCAAATTGTGTAACCCTATGGTTAAGCATCCCCTCCTCCCTCTTGGATCTTTGTTCTCATTCTACAATAATGGTCTTCTACAGTTTAAAAAAAAGTTCCTTGAAACAAATAATGAAAATACAACTTACCAAAACTTCTTGAACACATCTAAGGCATTCTTCAGGGGACAATTCATAACAGTAGGCACACACATAAAAAAAGGAAGAAAGAAGAAGAATCAATGATTTAACTCAACACCTTAGCTAAGAGAAAAAGATCAACAATCTAATCCTACAGCCTCTAGAAGAATAGAAATTATAAGGACAGGAGCTGAAATCACTGAGATAGAAACAAAAACAATTGAAACCATCAATAAGACGGGGAGCTGGTTCTTTGAAAGAGTTAATAAATTGACAAACCACTGACAAATTTAACAAAAGGGGGAAAAAAGATATTATATTAAGAAATGACAGAAGTGACATCACAACAAAACCAGAGGAAATTAAATTGATAATATCAGAATGGCATGAAAAGCCATACTCCGATAAATTCTAAAACGTAGAGAAAATAGACAAATTCTTTGAAATGCACCCCCTGCCCAGATTCACAAGGACAGATATAGAACACTTGAAAAAACTCACCACAAGAGAAGAAACTGAAAAGTCATAAAAAATCTTCCCCATAAGAAAAGTCCTGGACCACATGGCTTCACAGCTGAATACTACCAAACAGAGAGAATTTAGCACCCATTCTATTTAAATTATTTAAAAAAATTGAAAAAGAAAGAACACTTCCAAAGTCATCCTATGAGGCAAGAATAAACCTAATACTAAAACCAGGCAAGGGTATTACTAAGAAAGAAAACTACAGACCAATAACTCTCATGAATATAGATACAAAAATCCTTAACAAAATTTTAGTCAATAGACTCCAAAAGCACATAAAAAAAAATTCACCATGACCAAGTGGGATTCATAACAGGTATGCAAGGACGGTTCAACATAAGAAAATCAATGTAATTCACTATATTAAAAAGTAAATAACAAGAAACATATGGTCTTAGCAATTGATGCAGAAAAGGCATTTGAAAAGAAATCCAACAAAAAAGTCCAACAAAAAAAACAACTTTATCTTTCTGATAAAGACACTCAGCAAAATTAGAATAGAAGTAAGTTTCCTCAACATAGTGAAAAGTATATATGCAAACCCAAGAGCCAACATCATTATCAATGGAGAAAGACTAAAAATGTTTTCCCTTGCAAACAGGGACCAGACAAGAATGCCCACTGTCACCACTTCTTTTCAATATTGTATTGGAAGTGCTTGCTAGGGCAATATGACAAGGGAAAGAAATAAAAGGCATCCAGATTGGCAAAAAGATGGTTAAACTGTCAGTATATGCAGATGATATGATAGTGTACACAGAAAACCCAAGGACTAACCAACCAAAAAAACCCAAACCAATCTGTTACAGTAGAGTAGCAGGATATAAGATCAATATCCAAAAATCAATAGGATTCCTCTACTGTAACAAAGAGAACTCAGAGATGGAAATAAACAAAGCAATACCATTCATTTACAATAGCTAACCACAAATTGAGATATATGGAAGTGAACGTAACTAGAGATACAAAAGATTTATCCAAAAAAAACTACAGAGCACTTCTGTAAGTCACAATAAAAGACCTGAAGAAATGGAAAAATGTACCCCGCATGGATAGGAAGACTCTATATGGTGAAAACGACAATCCTACCAAAAGCAATCTACATGCTCAATGCAATTTCAATCCAGATACCAAATTCATTTTTCAAGGACATTGAAAAGGAAGTTATCAAGTTTATTGGAGAGGCAAGAGACCCCAAATGAGCAAAACATTTCTGAAAAACAAAAATGAGGTTGGAAGCAACCTACTACACAGCAGTAGTTACCAAAACAGCATGGTACTGGTACAATGACAGGTACATAGGCCAATGGAACAGAATTGAGAACCCAGAAATAGACCCAGTTATGGTCAACTGGAACTGGAACAGTACATCAGCAGAGAACTGCCAGAAGTCCAGGCTGGGTTTAGAAGGGGTCGTGGTACTATGGATATTGTAGCTGATGTTAGATGGATCTTAGCCGAAAGCAGAGAATACCAGAAGAATGTCTATCTGTTTCATTGATTATGCAAAGGCATTTGACTGCGTGGATCATAACAAACTGTGGCTGACTCTGAGAAGAATGGGAATCCCAGAACATTTAATCGTGCTAATGCGAAACCTATACTTGGACCAAGAGGCAGTCATCAGAACAGAGCAGGGCAACACTGCATGGTTCAAAATTGGGAAGGGTGTACGTCAGGGATGTGTCCTATCTCCATACCTTTTCAACCTGTATGCAGAGCAGATTATCCGAGAGGCTGGGCTCTATGAGGAGAAGCATGGCGTTAGGATTGGTGGACGATCTATCAACAGTCTGCATTATGCAGATGACACAACCTTGCTCGCTGAAACTGAGGAGGACCTCATGCACTTACTGCAGAGGGTCAAGGACTGCAGCCTTCAATATGGACTGAGGCTCAATTTCAAGAAGACAAAAATTCTCACCACTGGACCAATCGGTAGCATCAGGATGGATGGCGAAGAGATTGAGATTGTTCACAGCTTCAGTTTGCTCGGCTCCACGGTCAACACTCTTGGCACCAGTAGCCAGGAAATCAAAAAACATATTGCGATGGGAAAGTCTGCTGTTAGGGACCTTTCTAAAGTACTCAAGAGCAATGGTGTCTCTCTGGAGACTAAGGTGCGCCTGATATAGGCCATGGTTTTTGCAATCACTTGTTATGCATCAGAGAGTTGGACAATGACTAAAGAGGATAGAAGGAGAATTGACGCCTTTGAGCTGTGGTGCTGGAGAAGAGTATTGAATGTACCCTGGACTGCCAAGAAAACAAACAGATTCATCATAGAGAGGATTAAACCAGGCTGGTCCTTGGAGGCAAGGATTCTGGGGCTTCGTCTGACATACTTTGGACATGTTGTAAGGAAAGACAGGTCTTTAGAGAGGGACATCATGCTGGGTAGAGTAGAGGAACAGCGCAGGAGGGGAAGACCCTCTATGAGGTGGATTGATTCAGTGACGGGGGTAATCGAGATGGGTGTGTCAGAGGCAATGAGATTGGCACAGGATAGAGCACGGTTTAGGGCTGTTGTACATAGGGTCGCCATGAGTCGCAAACGACTCAACGGCACATAACAACAACATGGTCGACTGATATTCAATAACAAAATCAAAGCTATCAAATGGAGAAGTGACAGCTTCTTCAAGAAATGGTGCTGGCAAAACTGGACTGCTACCTGCAGAAAGCTGAAACAGGATTCATATGTCACACCATAAACAAAAATCAACTCAAGGTGAGTCAGAGACCTAGGAGTAAAGTCCAAAACCATAACGTTCATAAGAAACAAACTGTGGCCAAGCTTAGAAGCGCTAGTCCAAAGTATAAAGAGACTGTCAAATAAAACTAGAAATGTACAATATGAAGAGGATAAAATTGATGCATGGGACCTTCTAAAGATTAAATCCATGTATGCATCAAAAACATTCTCCAACAGGTGAGAACAAAACCTATAGACTGGGAACAAGCATTTGGTAATACCATCTCAGAAAAGAGACTTTTAACAAAAGTTTACAAAATACTCCTGAGCCTCCAGAGAAAATTATTGATAACCCAATTGCAAAATGGGCAAAAGCCATGGAAAGAATTTTCACAGAGGAAGGTATTTGAATTGCAAACAGACACTTGAAGAAATGCTCCAAATCCCTGGCAATAAGAGAAATGGAAAAAGACAAAACAAAAACAAACACCACAATGAGGTACCATTTCACTGCAGTAACAGTGGTAAAGTCTAACAGGGCAGCAAGTAGTAAGTGTTCAGAGGGTGTGGTGAAAAGGAACTCTTTTTTTTTAAATTAAAAAAAATTAATTAATTCTAACAAAAATTTACAGAGGCTTTGGATTTCCATTCATTCATTGTACTTTTCTCCCTGTCCACCCCTCCCCTCCCAGTACACTCTTCTTTGAAAAGTAAAATGTCCCCCATTGTTTTACAATCCCTCCCTCCAGGTCCACTCCACTATGCAGCCTTTGTTCTGGACTCCTGTCATGACAAAAATACCTAATCACATATCCCTTTCAAACTATTTTATCCCTTTCTGTTTCAATGCAGTATACATTATTCATCCCACCTTCCTGAGTCTCCTTCCAACCCCAGTGTCAGTCCTGTTTTAAAACAATAGTTGTCCTTTTGTGACTGAGATTCAGCATAATGTCCTCCAGGGTCACTCATTTTGTATAATATTACACGAGTTCCTAGTTTTTCAATGAAGCGTAGAATTCCATTGTGTGAGTGTACCACAGCTTCTCTATTCATTCATTTGTTGATGGGCAATTAGGTTGTTTCCAACTCCTTGCTTTTGTGAACAAAGCCACAATAAACATGGGTGTGCATATATCTGCTGGGGTGGCAGTTATGGTCTCTTTGGGGTATATTCCCAGTAGTGGAATTGCTGGGTCAAATGATATCTCTATTTGCAACTTTTTGAGAAAGCACCATACCGCTTTCCACAGTGGTTGCACCATTTTTACACTTCTACCAATGGTGAATCAAGTTTCTCCACAACCTCGCCAGCATTTGTT
>NW_006399927.1:1685577-1687666 GCF_000299155.1 Elephantulus edwardii
ATCTTTCTTAGAGCTAGGGATTTTGAACATTTCTTCATGTGCTTGTTGGCTGTCTGAATGTCTTCTATGGTGACGTGTCTGTTCATATCCTGTGCCCATTTTTCAATTGGATTGTTTACCTTTATGTTGTTGTGGTGGAGAAATGAACTTTTATACATTGTTGGTGGGATTGTATAACGGTATAACCATTCTTGAGGGCAGTTTGGCGCTTCCTCAAAAAGCTGAACATAGAAATTGCATATGACCCAGCTATTCCACTACTTGAAATATACCCTGAGAAAATGAGAACTGAGCCACAAAAGAAGATTTGTACAGCAACGTTCATAGCAGTGTTATTCACCATCGCAAGAACATGAAAACAGCCCAAATGTCCAACCACAAATGTATGGATTGAGAGATTATGGTACATTCACACAATGGAATGCTACGCACCTTGCAGGAGCAATGATTTTGTAAATGATTAACTAACTTGGGAGGGACTGGAGAGCATTATACTAAGTGAGCTCAGTCCCATAAGGACAAATATTATATAAAAGCATTGTTGTAGAATGAATATAAGGATCCAAGATGGGTGGGAGAGGCTGGAAAAAAGGGATAAGTATGTGCAGAGGGAGGGAGGGATTAATCATCGGGTTGTACAATTTGATGTGGGGGGTTGAGGGAAATTAAAATCATTTGTTCTTGAAAATAATCTATTTTAATTTTGTAAATAAACTAGTAGAAAATGTAAAAAAATAAAGGAGGATGAGAATAGTTGCACAATTCAAAGAAGGTGATCAATGTTACTAAGTGATACACATAGAAGCTGTTGAATTCTTACATGTTTTGCTGTGTACATTAATAAAAAATTATAAGAAAGAAAAAGAAGAAGAAGGCTGAGAATTATTGCAAACATGAAGACTTTACAGGCAGAAACTGCTGGTGTATTTTTCATTCTGCATATTTGTTTTAATAATAAATGAACAATTAAAACAAACAAACAAACAAAAAGAGTGTTAAGACTTAAACATGGATTGGGGGTGTTTGGAGAAGCAAAGACCATCTAGCTCTGTTTAAACACATTAAGAAGTTGGACCTCATTCTATGGTCAATGAAGATCAGAAGAGATTTAAGGATGGAAGAGTAACAAGTCAGATTTATGTTGTACAAAGGTGCTTGTCTACTCCTGTGTAGAAAACAAGAATCCATTTCTTCTTGATGTCAACAAAGCATTTATCTTACACACACTCTATTGTGCTGCTCGCAGAGAAAAAAAAATTAAATCATGCTATTAAATCAATTTTCATACTATTAAATAAGTGCAGTGGAAAAGTATTCAGGTTTTGGGGTAATGCAGTGGCTAGTACTCAATGAGGTGACCATGATCATTAACAGATACCGGGAACTAATCATGAATAATATTTAGGCTTAAAAGCTAAGTGATAACATTTTCATGGATTTACTGGCCACCTTTGAGAGGTATAAAACTTAATTACTTATTATTGTTGCTGTTCATAGAGTTTCTGGAGGCCACTCCTGCTTATGAATTTTTTATAAATGTCAATAGCTTCAGGTCTTTTGTTCATAGGGTCACTATGAGTTGTGCTTGACTCAAGGCAATCAAAAACAACATTGTTGTTGTTGTATAATGTTGAGTGGGAACCAACCCATTGCTGACCCTCCAGCAG
The DNA here is from genome assembly GCF_000299155.1 of Elephantulus edwardii. Classification (NCBI taxonomy): domain Eukaryota; kingdom Metazoa; phylum Chordata; class Mammalia; order Macroscelidea; family Macroscelididae; genus Elephantulus; species Elephantulus edwardii. The sequence goes on from NW_006399927.1 coordinate 1,687,245, forward strand.
GTTTTCAGGGGCAGTAAATTGTGTGGGAGGAGATTACTCACCCTTCTCCTGTGAATTTGTTATAGACATAGGCATTTTCAATTACTATGGTGGCCATTAGGGTTGGGAGAGGCAGGAAAGGAAGCCATGGGAGACATAGCCTAAAGCAAAAATTCATTATAGCCAGCACTATCCTTGAAAATTCCTTAAGTTATCCATAAAGTTCAGAGTATAGATATACATTATTATTATTTTTAAATGTAATCGAACATGCAATCAAGATGCATTGATAATAATGGGTGACTGGAATGCAAAAGTTGGGAATAGTGAAGAAGAATCAGTAGTCAGAAAACATGGGCTTGGTGACAGGAATGAGGCTGGAGATAGAATGACTGAATATTGTAAAATCAATGACTTATTCATTGCAAATACATTTTATAAGA